>NC_143070.1:31295333-31445500 GCF_052426305.1 Pelodiscus sinensis
CCACACTGCCATGGATGCTCTTGCACAAAAGCACAGCTCACGGACGTACTCTTGCACAAGAACCTGCCAGTGCAGATATAGCCCATGGGACCTTTGGAGATAAAGTACAGTCCCCTGCCTCACAGCAGGACTAAACAGCATCCACATCCAATGTCTCACCAAAGAAGGGAAGTTACCAAGAGCGGGGTTTGAACCCACACAGACAAACGTTTATTAGCTCTTAAGTCCAACACCTTAACCACTTGGCCATCCTGGTGGTGCTAGGAAAAGCACACATGAGAAAGGGCTTCCCACCGCGAGGGCGAGAGCCGCCACCTCCCCACAGCGAGGAGGGAAGCAGGGAAAAGGGAAACCAAACGAGACAAAACCCAACGTCCCCAGGGATTCCGAGGGACAGAGGCCTGGTGAGGAAAATATCCCCCCCCCCCCTTCACCCAGTGTTTTCCCTGCCTTGCTTTCGGCCAGCCCCCAGGGATCAGGCCAGTGTTTCCAGCCTTTGTGTTTATACCATGCACAGACAAACCATTCACAAACCTTTGCCAGACCGGTAACATTTTATTTACATATCACTGCGCATGCACAGACTGCACTGAGCGCCGCACCGGGCTAAAATCTACTCTCCATGGGCGGGTAAATTGCCCTAATTGCCGAGCCCTGAATATCTGCATACACATTATGCAAATAAGTGTAAATATCTGCAAACGCTGATCTGCTCACTCCCCCAACCTCGCATATGCTGGGAGCTGGCAGCAGTTTCCCTGGACCCAGGCTGGGATCAAAGCCATCTCTGCTGGGAGCAGCCCTGGGCCAGATCCTCCTCCTACAGTCCAGGGGGGCTGCTTTCTGGGGGAGGAGAGGGGGGTATCTCTTACCTGCCCCCGCAAGGGGCAGGGACTGGGCTGGGGGCACTGTCCTGGGAGAGGTTCCTACATCGCACCGGCCCTGCGGGAGATTCCCCCTCCTGGCAGGTGGCACTGGGGGAGCTCTGAGGCTCCAGGGCAAAGGCCTCCAGCCCCCCAGTCCCTGGGATTAGGAGGCCCTGGAACCAGGCCCCCTGGAGTAGCATTGTGGCCAGGGGGCTCTGACACACAACGGGGCTGGCCCCAGAGCCCAGGGCCTAAGCTTGCCCAGGCTCACGGCAAGGGGCTTTCTGTGGTGCCGGGCGGGGGAGGGAGGCCAGGCCCAGGCCGGTGGGAGAAGGGGCAGCGCCTGCCAGGGCAGCAAGGGGAGCTGCAGGGAGCGAGACGCGGCGTTTCTGCCTGGATCACTCAAGGGTCCTTCTGCGGGTGAAGCGCCTGTGACACCCCTTTGCTGCTGGGTTCCTCTGCCCCTCCCCTGGGAGACCATCCCCTTCGGAGGGCTCTTGCCCTGGCACTCGTCCAAGGGCCACCTGGGCAAAGCAGCCTGCCCCAGGCACCTTCCATAGCTTAGTTGGCAGAGCAGAGGCCTGTAGCGGGTGCTCGACAAATGTCCTTAGGTGGCTGATTCCAGCTGAGAGGAGAGATTCTTCTCCCTCCCCCTGGCTGCAGGCCCGGCCTTAGGACCAGGCGGCTGCCTTGGGTCTGTCCCTTTGGGGCCTGCTGCTACAATTGACAAAAAGGTTTTGGGTACCAGCTGCCAATCAAGTGTCTTAGGCTGCGCAGACCTTGAGTCATGGCAAGAGCTGGAGGGGAACAGGGAACGGCTGCACTTTGGAATGGGAAGGGGGTGTCTGGCACCATAAAGTAGAACAGTTTTAAAGTAGAACAGTTTAATGTTTTCAAGGAGGGCACCATGGCTTAGTTGGCTAAAGCGCCCGCCTAGTAAGCAGGAGATCCTGGGTTCAACTCCCAGTGGTGCCTTGTTGCCTGGTCAATGTGTCCTTTCTTCCCACTATTCTTCAACATGTATCTGGAGTTGGTTTTACCTTCAGTTGAGCTTGGTGGTGCCCTCACAGTGGGGGTAGGATAGTAGCAAAGAGCAGGAGGTGCCCTAGGGGTTTGATTTAGTGAGGTTTAGCTAGACTTGCTAAATCAAGTTCTGGAAGATGGATTGCAGCAGCCATCTCCACCTGAGTGAAGACTTAGCCTAATGGTGCAATTAGTTAGATCCCGACACTAACAGCCCCACTGCTGGTGACTCACAGAGGCTACATCTACACTAGAAGTTTTCGCCTTAAAAAATATGTTAATGAGGGATTCAATTGCATGAGTCATGATCTCATTTGCATATTTTCTGCCAATGGGATTGTTGTGCAAAAACAAGTAGTGTGAACATTTTTTTGCACAAAACCCTTTTTTTTCACAAGATTCTAATGCCCCCCCAAAAGAGGTATCCTGATCTTGCAGAAAATGGGGATTTTGCACAAAAAGAAAACTTCCATACCACTTGTTTTTGCACAGCAACTCCAGCACAAAATCAGTTTGCCAGAAAATATGCAAATAAGATCATGACTCATGCAAATGAGATCTTCATTAGCACCTTTTTTGCTGAGAAGATTCGTAGCATAGCCATAGCCAGAGATTCTGGTGCTGATCATGCAATAGAAGCACGTTATGTTTAAACAGCTGCCGTATGAATGTACTGGAAAGTCACAAGGATCAATGATCTGTGTGAAAGGCAGGTGGCCAGTAATTAGAGCCCCATGTATGTTGTGTGCACAAAGGAAGGTAGGAATGTGCACCAGGCAGTCTGTAACGGTGTTTAGTGTGTGTTTGTAACAGACTCCTGCCCATCTCCGGTAGATTTGGGCAACTCCTCCACCAATTGCAATACACACTAGGCCGTTCCTCCCCAGCTGGGTGTGGTTCTTGTTCTTCTGCACAGCACAGCCCGTGGAGACGAGGGACCTGCCATTGGGCTTCCAAATCACACCCTTGTCGAATGGATGGAAACAGAAACCAGACACACAGCGGGTTTGAGCTGGCTCCAGCTGAGGGACGGGTTTGCCTGGTTTATGTGCATTGGCACAGGACAGCAGTAAGGATTCGTATTCATTTATAGAATCCAAAAAATAGAAACCTAGAATGTAATGGAATTGGAGAGATAAATGTTTCCATTGAAAGATCAGTTGGATTTGAAGTAACGCTCATATAATCTGTAGTCTATCACTGAGCTACACTCCCCGAAGTTTGCACTGTTAGGAGTTGAGAAGGGAACAAGAGGTTTTTGTAGCCCACACACCCCTGGGCCTGTCTCCATCACTTCTGCCTTTGCAAGGTGAAAGGAGGCCGCTGGCCCCAGCATCTTTCTACCCAACCAGGGCTGGCTTTTGGGGAGGAGGAGGGGACAGTGGAGGGACTTGGTCCCCTGGCTGTGTCCATGGAGAGGTGGCTCTGCTGAAAGCCAGACTGGTTTTCCTATTGTTAGGCAGGACCCTGCAATCCATGTTTTCTCCTGCTTTTGTAGCTTCTGTTGCCTTCTGCAGGTGTCCCTTCTTGTCCTAGGAAGGGGTGTGGCCAAAACACAGGTCTTGCTGTGAGCAGGATTTGAACCTGTGCAGGGAAACCCTATTGGATTTCTAGTCCAAAGCCTTAACCACTTGGCCACCACAGCTCTAAGTAACAACAGGTCAGGGAAACTGGTAATTAAACCCAGTGCCCAGGCCTGACGTCATCTCAACCTCAGAATTCCCACAGCAAAGCATTTCACTGGTCATACAAAGGAGTCCTGGGTGCTCTGGTCTGAGGCTGGCTTAGAGGTGAGTTCAAGGGGAAACCTCACAAAGGAGATTCCAGGCAGCCAGGTCATGGGGGTCTCTGAGATTGCGGCTTTCCCACCTGGCTGTTGCCATGGACCCTCTGTGAGGTCACTGCCTCCCACCCAATGAGCCTATCCCACCTGGCTGTTGCCATGGTTGCTCTGTGACATCACTGCATCCCAGCCAATGAGCTGAGGTGCTGTAAAAGTTCCTTGTGATGTCACTGCTGCCTTGCAGGCTCATGTCCTGCCCCTGGCCAGCCCCTTGGCATGTGTGAGCTGCTCTCCCTCAGCCCCCGTCACTCAGGGCTGGTTCTGGGGCTCACACAGGGAACATCAGAGGCTGCTCAGGGGGCCACATTGCTAGGCCAGGGGCCCTCCTGTGGAGCTATGAGTGTTGCTGTCCCTGCTGTACAGACACGGCCATAGAGCCTCAGGAGGCTGCAGCGGTGGGAGACACTTCCCTGGTTTCGGGAGGGAGACGAGATGTCAAGTCCCATGACTTGGAGCCAGCTACAGATAGCCATGGAAAGCTGATTTTCAGAGGGGTGTGATCAGCCCTTCCTGTGTATCTGGCTTCTTCAAAGGGGCTTCATTAGGAGCTAAAAGTTGAAGAAGGGACATTTAGAAGGGCGAATTTCTTTCCCTGGTAGAGTTTTCTGTGTGCCCCAGTGGCCTAATGGACAAGGTACTGGCCTTCTAAGCCAGGGATTGTGGGTTCAAGTCCCACCTGGGGTGACAGTTTCTCTCATTAACAAAGAGTTTGCTATGCTTTTTGAAACAGTTAGCAAGGATGCTGCACAGTTGCTGTCTTCCTCTCTACAGAAGTTGTTCAGACCCCTCACTAGCCAATGCTGGTGTTTAGATGCAGCTCTGAGTGCTAAAAGCTCAGGTATCCATGGACAGAGTGAAGGGGCCCATTTTGCTCTAGAAGGCCCAGGAGTGACAGGCAGAGGGAGGTGGCTGTAGTAGAGCAGGGTCTGTCTGGAGACAAAGCGGAGCCTGAGGATAAGAAGGCCCCTGAGAGGCAGAGACTCCAGAGCTGTGGCAGGGGGCTAGTTATTTGGTCTGGCAAAAGGACAGAAAATCCCCAGGCCCTGAGCATGGTGCGGGCGAGGCCCATGGGGCAGTTTGCCTGGTGGGGCTTGGGGGGTGGAGAAGCTGTGAAGCTCTGTGAGTGGATAAGGTCCCTGGCTGAGCTACGCCACCGGCCGTGTGTGTGACTCATCCCCTTTTGTGTGTCTGTTGCGCTTCCAGCCTCTTTCCTCAGGCACGTTCATCCGGCAAAGACCCCCCCCCCCCCCCCCAGGGATCTTGTATCTTCCTTTGTGCAGCTCAGCCACAGACACCGGCAGGGCTGAAAGGAAATTGCTGCACTTTGGGAGTCAAAGGTGTTGTCTGGGACCACAGAGCAGTTTCACCCAGTAGTCTGAGGTGGGCATCATGGGGCAGTTGGTTAAAACACTTCACTTATAAACAGAAGAACCTGGGTTCAACTCCCAGTGGTGCCTTGTTGCATCCTTTGCTCACATTTTCCTCTTTCCTTCTGGGACACAGAAGAGGCCTCCCTGGCCACCCATGGAACTGCTGGGCTGATCCAGTGTCTGAAAGGGGCTGCGGCTGCTGCTGACAGGGAAGAAGCTGGGAGGCAAGGTGCTGGCAGCAAGAGATTCCAGCTGCCTCTTTGCCCTGGGTCTCAGTGCACCATGCCAGCCGCCAGCCACCTTGACCAAACCTCAAATCAGCTGGACAAGCCAGCCCACGTCACAGTGAGTCGCTTGTGGCCCTGTCAGAGAAGAGCCATTGGCAGCTGCAGAGACATCCCTTCAGCTGCCAGACACGCCTTTCTAAAAGGGCCATTTGTAAGCTGCATTTGGTTGGCTGGCTAGCTCAGTTGGTTAGTGCATGGAGCTAATAATGCCAAGATCATGGGCTCAAGCCCTGTGATGACCCCAGATATGTTTGCTGTGGTGACTGTTCTACCCCTGCCCCTCTCCTTTAGCTGCCTGCTATGGACAGGGAAACAGAAATATGCAAAAGACTGTGAGCTCCTCAGGAAACAGGCCAGAAAACTGGTAGGAGGGAGGCTCCAGCCTGCACAGCCCCAGTGGCTGAAAGGGCCTTGGCCTGGCTGGCTTTCCCCAATAGCAGGGAAAACTCTTTTCTTCCCTCTATTGGGGGACTACTCATGGGCCTGCTGGCTCAGCTGTTTAGAGCTTAATGCTAATAATGCCCAGGTCACAGGTACAAGCCCCATGAAGACCCCACAACAGCCAAATTAGTTTTGTTTGAGCTGCTCCCCACGAAAAGCGGTGAGAGGGAGCCCTTGGCTGTGGGACCCACTTGTGCCTGTTGTTCAGGGTTAAATAAGTTCTCCCCCAGGAGGTCGCCTGTTCCCTTCCCACCTTGCATTGGCTGGGAATCAAATCAAGCAAGGGGCAGCAAACGTCAGGCACTGTCATTGCCTGGGCCACAGATAAAGACCCTCCTGGAGCAGTCCATGCAGAGGAATGTGGACATTTTTGGCCAAATGGCCAATGGTCTAGCAAAGAAAGGTCATTGCCCTCCTAATCCCACATCCTAGACCAAGTCAGAGCCAAGGTCAAGGAATTGCAGCAGAGGTATGTGAGGGAGGAACCGCATTACTGTGTATGCTCTCCGAGAGGATGAAGAGGGGTGAGAGGCAGCCCTCAGCTGCAGGACCCATTTGTGCCTGTTTTTCAGAGTTCAAGTAAAACCTCAGTAAGGAGATTTGATGCTCCCTCTTTACATTGCATTGGCTGGGAATTGAACCCAGGTCAACTGCTTAGAAGGCAGCTATGCTCACCACTATACCACCAATGCCTGCCTGCCAAGCTGCTGGGAAAATTAGTGAGAGAAGCCCACGTCTGCCATGAGGCTGGCCAGAGGCAAGAGGGTGCCTGTGTGGTTTGGGTAAAGCAGAACTTCTTGGACATTAGGCACAGACCAGGAGTGGTGACGCTGGGGTAGTGGCTGCCCTGAACTCTCCGTGGTGTGAGGAGCCGGGTGGGAGAGGAGTCCCAGAGGTTGTTGGGTGGGAGAGTTGAGTTTATCAGACTTTGGGCTAAGCTCTAGAGCAGCCAAGGGAGAGGTGGGGAAGTGACTTCTGGATACTCTTTGTGGCCCAGGGATGCGGTTGCTCTGTGAGGTCACCTCCAGTTTCCCCTCTTCTGTTTCTTTTCAGCTCCCTGCAAACTGCCTCCCAGGTGTGGGTGAGGCTGAGTGTGTGTCCATCTCCACCTGAGGCCAAGTGTTCGCATGTTTCATATCTAAGGAACCATCCTCCCCCCTTTTTCCCTGCCAGTCCTTCCTGAGCGAGCTGAACCCTTCTGTGCCAAAATTCCAGTCTTGTATTATCCCACCAAGTCCCTGTGATACCAACTTCTTCCTGCTCATTACTGATAGTCCTGTGTGTCTATACCAGCATCTAAGACACAGATTAGATTTTGTTTCCCAGTGGTCCCGCGTCCCTCCTTTATCTCTGCTGTTACAGCCCCTGCTCTCTCCCATTTCTGGCCCATCCCCCAGGTGTCCATGTTGTTCACTTACCTCTGGGCTTTGGGCACCTGCCTCCATCAAACCTAGTTTAAAGCCTCCTCACTAGGTTAGCCAGTCGGCACCCAAATACTCTTCCCTTCCTCGACAGGTGAACCCCGTCCCTGCTGAGCAGCCCTTCCTGCAACGGCATCCCATGGGCAAGGAATCCAAAGCCCCCTGCCCACGGAGCTGTAGCTTTCTGTGCCCAGGGGGCCAGACATGGCCTGGGCTCTATGGCTGGAGGGAAATGGGGAATGGCTACATTTTGGGAGTCAAAAGTGTTGTCTGGAAACATAAAGAGCCATTTTAAAGAAACCTTGGAGGAGGGCACCATGGCTTAGTTGGCTAAAGCACCTGCCTCATAAACAGGAGATCCTGGGTTCAAGTCCCAGTGGTGCCTTGTGGCCTTTGCTCACATTTTCCTATGCCCTGCTGGGACACAGAAATGGCCACCCATGGAACTGCTGGTTCAGGAAAAGGCTGGTTGAGAAGAAGGAAACCACAAGCCTGGAGCCCCTGCAGAGGCTTCTGGCACTGGCAAGTCAGGGCTCTTGCTGCAATTGCTGGGACTGCAGAGCCAGTGCCAAGTGCCCTTGTGGTTCCCTGGGGGTGTCAGCACCTAGAGAGCCTGAGGGTGCAACCTCTGCAGCTCCTGCAGCCATGGAGAGTCAGGGTCTGTGGGCATCAGGTGCTTCTCACCTGTCAGGGAGAAACCTCTTGGGGCTTGTGGTTTCCTTCTTCCCCACACACCTCTCCACTCAGCCTTTTCCTGAGCCAGCAGTTCCATGGGTGGCCAGGGGAGGCCTCTTCTGTGTCCCGGAGGGGCATAAGTAACTGAACTGAGGAGCTGTTGTTTATTTGGCAAGCGCTTTAACCAGCTAAGCCACGGTGCCCTACTCAGATCCACCTCTAAACTGTTCTACTGTATGGTCCCAGACAACACCATTGTCTCGCAAAGTTCAGCCATTCCCCATTTCCCTCCTGCCTTCCCACCCTGGTGGTGTCTGGCTCCCTGGGCACAGAAGGCTACAGCTCAGTGGGCAGAGGCTCTAACATGCACGTTTCCCCCAGCCGCTGGCAACTGTGGAGTTGCCTTTGAGGTTTTGCAAGGTTTGGGGAGGGCAAAATGGAGCAAACTTTGATTTTCTGGCTTGTAAACCCCTTGGCCTCAGGGTTTAGGTTGGAGTCCCCAGGCCTGGCCTCCTTCAGTTTGGTCCCTTCCTGAGGGCACAAAATAGACAACAGAGAATTCCTTTGCCCTGCAGCAATCTCTGTTGGCCAAAGGGTTAGCAACCGAATATTTGCCCAAGCTTAAGTGCAGTAGCAGAAAATACTACTGAGTGTGTTTCTGTGGTGTAGGGGTTATCCCATTTGCCTAGCATGCAAAAGGTCCCTAGTTCAAAGCCAGGCAGAAACACAGGGTCTCCTCTTATTGTGCGTGCCCACAAGGCAGTTCCAGGGCCTGCCACCTGGTGCAGGGTTTGGCAGCATGTGTGCTGGTTTTCAGGAGCATGTGGGAGACAGCTAAACAGGTTAAGCTGAGATAGGAGGATGCTGGGCTGGGTCTGAGACTTCTCGGTGGTGCCTTGCCTGACACCAGGTCATTGCAGCCACACAGTGGAGGGCTCACCCTGGAAGTGCCACTACTGTGCCTGTTCACCTTTGGGGCAGTGTGGCTGTCACCTTTGGTGCAAGTGGAGACAAAGCCACATAATGTCCTGCCTCATGCCCAGACCCCAGCCACCCCGTTCCCCTGGCTTTCTTCTCACCCAGCACCCCCAGCTTCCTTTGACACCCTCCCTTGTTCCTTCTTCCCCACCCTGCCCCTTCATCCACATTCCTTCTGCACCCTTTCTCCTGGCCACGCACGGCTCCTTGTTGCTTCTCAAGCCAGGCCCTGCAAGGAGCCACCAGGGCAGGAACCAGCCCTTGGAGCTCAGCTTGCACCGGATCTGGTAGTTTCCCACCACATCTCACCTGGGAAGAGGTGACTTGTTCTCCTTCCTTCTGATCTTACGTCTCCGTTCCCTCCAAAGGACTCCGCTGCCTCAGGACCCGCCTCCTCAGGGCGCTGCCCCTCTGCCACTGGGCTGGGAGTGGGAGACTGCACAGTCTCTGCACTTGGGCTGAGAAGTCTCACGGGGATTCGTCTGTTGACAGCGTTAGTCAGCCCGATGGCCAGCCGGATCCATTCCGTAGCGCTGCCCGAGAGGAGCTTTACAGGTGCCCAGTGTCCACTGGTATTTTCTGGGGCTCTGTGTAGGGGTTGGGCTTGGCCATCTTTTCCACGGGAAATACCTCTTCTTTGGAACAGCAGCTCCCAGGAGTTCATGGAACTTCTTCTTCTCAGCTTGGGAAAGGGACGACTCAGGGGGGATGGGAAAGATATTTGTGCTGTGAAAACAGCAGGGCCCCCAGGGAAACTGGTAAATAATCCCAGTGCCCAGGCCTGATGTTACCTGCCCCCACACAATTCACATGGCAAACCTGGCTCTCAGAGCATAAGGGGGGTTTGGGGGCTCATTGCTGGGCCATGGGGTGAAGCAGCAAACCAGCCTCCTCCTGTGGGGCCTGTGAGTGTTGTTGAATGTGGGCCCCTGCACCTGGGGAAAGGCAAACAAAAGGTCTGGGGGCCACACAGAGACCCCGCTGGGCTGAGCAGGAAGTGGCTGGGACTTTGCTTTGTCTTTGCCTGTGGGCTTGTCTGTCTGCAGCCTGGAAACCTCCTGGCTCCTCAGACCACTGGTCTGGATGGAGCGTTACAGACGTCGGAATAATGGAATTGCTGTGTAGACACTCCCATTCTTATTGCAGTGTAATGGCCGTTATTCCCAAGGAACGCTTTTGTTTAGATGCAGCCTCAGAGAAATGCTTTCATGAACATGTGGGAGGAGCAAGGGCTCCTACAATGTCAGGAGAAATGAGGCCACCTCTCTAGACATAAAGCAGATGATGTGTCAGGAGTGGGATTTGAACCCACACCTCCATTTGGAGACCAGAACACCCAACTAAGGAAAAGACAAGTCCTTGAGTCTGGCGCCTTAGACCACTCAGCCATCCTGACATCTATACAGTCACCTCCAATGGCAGTTTTCTTACATGTGTGAGTTGCTCGGGAGGCGGCGGGAGCACCTCTCTTTCCCCATCTAACAGCCGCTCTACAGCCCAGCTGGGTTTATCCCCACTCAACCTCATCTAACGTTGTGAGGTGTTTTGCAGGGAGCTGACAAGAAACAGAAGAGGAGAAAACTCTGGCCGGCAGAACTGAGGCTTGGGATTCTCCTGTGCCAGAGAGTCTGTGTCAGTGCGCCTGGGGATCCTGAGCTGGGTGGCTCCTGGGTTTGTTGGCTCCAGACCAGGGGTGTCTCTTCTGCAGGGCGATGCTTGTTCCTGGGGCTAACGCTTATCCCTGTGACACACTTTGTGCAGGGACCATTGGTCTTTGTGCCACATTATGTGTCTGGGACGTGGGAGTGAGGAACCTGCCTCAAATAGACACGTATCTGCCCCCAGCAGTGCTCTGCTTGAGACCCCGGAGCCCTGGCTTTGACTGGTGCCTGGCACGTGGGGAATTAGATCTAGGGGGAGATTTCTAGAATCCCACAACAGCTGCTGCTCTCGTGCAGATGTGCACATCTGTCTGGGGTTACTGGGCACCTGGCCTGCTTTCTCTCCCCGCCAACGTGGGCAAAGCGGCATCACTGGCTCAGGGGTTCCTCTCCTCAGCGCGCTGCAGAGAAAGCTTTTCTGTGTTAAAGGGCCTCAGGGAGCCCAGAGCAGAGGGAGCTGGGAATCTAGTCCCATTGATCCCCTCAACACACACACACAGTCCCAGCCCCAAGCCCCCCCACATCCCTAATCCTGTGCCCTGACTCCCATATCCTCCCACGTCCTAACCCCTGCCCTGAGCCCCACCCCCAACATACAATCCCCAAATCCCTGCCTTGAGCCTCTCACACTCCACACCACACTTTAATTTCTGACAGGTACTGTCCTATCACAACCCCTCCTCAGACTTCCTGCCTTAACCCTCACCCCAGCCCAAGGGGTGGTGCCCAAAAGAACATTCCCTGTAAGAAATGTGTCACTTTCACCCCTGGGAGCAGCTCAGCCAGGCAAAGGGGCTGCCTGGGGCAGGACATTAGCCCTGGAGGGCAGGGGTGGGTGTGGCAGTGACATCATAAGGGCCTTTTGCAGCACCTCAGCTTATTGGCTAAAGGAGGTTGGGAGGTGATGACCTCACAGAGAGTCCATGACAGTGGCCAGGTGGGACAGGCTGCAGGGCAGAGGAAACCTCAGAGACTTTGCTGCAGGGAGTCTCAGAGCCCCCCATGGCTTTGCTGCAGGGAGTCTCCTTCTGGAGATCTGCCCTTGAGGCCAGAGAGGGAATAAGGGTCACAAGCACGAGTGTGAGGAGGAGCCTCCTTGGAGTTTTCCCCTTTCCCTTGATTAACTGACCTAGAAGACAGACGTTCCTGTGGAGAAGGGAAGAGCCTCCAAGAGGGGCTTTGTTGCTACGCCAGGAGAATTAGCTCAAGTAGTAGAGCGCTTGTTTAACATGCGAGAGGCAGTGGGATTGCTACCCACACTTTCCACTGATGGGAAAAATCCCCCTTCCAAGGAACTTTTGCAGCACCTCAGGTCATTGTGGGTGGGCAGGAAGCTGGGGGCAGAGCTGGGCTCTAACTCACTAGGGTGCGTCCCATAGCTCAGAATAAACGATGCAATTTGGTAGCTTATTTCAAGTCAATTTAGAAATAGCTTATTTTGTATTTTGGCGCTGGCTACACAGCACTTAGTTCCAAATAAATCACAATTCCGATCCCTCACTCCTCACTCCTCGCGCCATGAGGTTTGCAGGGACGTCGGAATAGCGAGCCCGTTATGGTTTGAAATAAGGGTCTTGCTCTTAAGACGTGTCTGTGCGATATGAGCATCACGTCCTAAACCTCCGAGCTAGCCGGCCCACGGGTGTCAGTCTCACAAGTGGCCCTTTCAGAAAGAAGCCTTAGGCAGCCGCAGGGACGTTATAGCCATGGCAGAGGTAGCAGGATTCACTCCCATCTTCTCCTGCCTGTGCCCTGGTGCTGAGGGGCCGGCCCCTTTCCTGCTGCCCCAACTCTTATTCCCACAATGCACTTTGTGCAGGGGCCATTGGTCTTTGTGCCAAGGTGCGTGGCTGGCAGCCAGGACTCAGGACCCTTCCCCCAATCCCCCCTCTGACCCGCTCACACTGTCTGGCTGCCTCCAGCATGGGCTGAGCTCAGGGGTCAGTTGGGTGACCTGCCCTGCACCTGTGATGGCATCAGGCCCTTCCCGCCGGCCTGCTCCGTCTGGAGATGGAGCTCCAGTGGCCTCAGACACCCAGCAAGAGGAACAAAACTCTCCCCGTTGAACCTCAGAGCATAGAAGCTGAAGCACCTGAACCTTGTAACAACCAGCTGAGTGTCAGTAGGTCCCACTCTGAGCTTTGAACGCACATTGCAGGACTCAGAGTCCTGAGTGCTGCCCCTTACACCATGGGACCTGTGCTGTGAAAGTGCAGTGGGCACCTCTGACTCTCAGCTCTCAGGCTGGCCTCTGCTCTCCTGGCTCCCTCCAGCTGCTTCATCTCCCAGGACTCCCTGTAAGAAATGTGTCACTTTCACCCCTGGGAGCAGCTCAGCCATGCAAAGGGGCTGCCTGGGGCAGGACATTAGCCCTGGAGGGCAGGGGTGGGTGTGGCAGTGACATCACAAGGGCCTTTTGCAGCCCCTCAGCTTATTGGCTAAAGGAGGTTGGGAGGTGGTGACCTCACAGAGAGTCCATGACAATGGCCAGGTGGGACAGGCTGCAGGGCAGGGGCCATCTCAGAGCCCCTCCCCCCCATGGCTTTGCTGCAGGGAGTCTCCTTGAGAGTTTCCCTTGAGGCCTTTTCGGATCCTTCTCCTTTCCCACGACTAAGTGACCTAGATGACAGACGTCGCTGTGGAGAAGGGAAGAGCCTCCAAGAAGGCCTCTGAAAAAGTAGCAGCGGAGTTAGCTCAAGTTGTAGAGCTCTTGCTTAGTATGCAAGAGGCAGTGGGATCAATGCCCATATTCTCCAACTGCAGCTCAGCTCTAATCCCTTATTTTCACTGTCAGGGGCTCAGTGGCCCCCTCCCTCTTCCTACCTGCTCTCCCAAAAGAGACAGACCTGGCTCCCCTTTCTTTGCCACCAGCAATTGCCAAGCTGCAAAGCAGAGAGTGGAGATATCAGGCTCTGTGGTGCAATGGAAAGCAAGTTGGACTTTTAAGCTGCAACAAAATACAGGACTATGTAGCACTTTAAAGACTAACAAGATGGTTTATTAGATGATGAGCTTTCGTGGGCCAGACCCACTTCCTCAGATCTAATAGTGGAAGAAAATTGTCACAACCATATATAGCAAAGGATACAATTAAAAAAACCGAACACATATGAAAAGGACAAATCAAATTTCAGAACAGAACGGAGAGGCGGGAGGGGGGAAGGTAAATGTCTGTGAGCTAATGATATTAGAGGTGATAATTGGGGAAGCTATCTTTGTAATGGGTAAGATAACTAGAGTCTTTGTTAGGACCCCGCCGTAAAGTGTCGAATTTTAGCATGAATAACAGTTCAGAGGATTCCCTTTAAAGTGCAGTTTTAAAAGGCTTTTGAAGCAGGATGCAGGTAATTAAGTCATTGAGATAATGTCCTTTCTGAGTTAAAATGGCAAGAAACTGTTTTTTTTCTGTATTTTGTTTCAGCTACCCTAGACTAACATGGCTACTTTTCTATCACTCTTTTAAGCTGCAGTGATTCATGTGAGCCCAGCTAGACATTCAAAGTTTGTGGGTTCAAGTCCCACGAGTGTCACTTTAGCTGCTTTCTCATTTCCAGGGCGCAGCTTTTACAGACCAGGCAATCCTTAGGGTGAAACTGGGGTGGGCTTGAGTCCAGACAGTTCCCAGCAGACCCCAGTGAGGATGGAGGGAAGGGCTGGTTCTTGTGGCTGGGGCTGGGTGTTGTTCTGAAAGGCTTCAGGTGCCATTAGATCATTGTATCCCTCCCTGTCTCCTACTGGTGCTGAGCAACACTCAGGCTATGTCTGCCCTACACTGCTCTTCTGGGAAAAGCTACGCAAACTTCAAAACCCAGTTTGTGCAGCTTTTTCTTCTGCTTCTTTTTTTTTTTTTTTTTTTTTTGGAAGAGGCTTTTCCGACATTTGGCCTGTTACACTGGGCAAGTCACACAAGGGAGGCAGCAGGCAGAGCCAGCCCAATGCACCAGCCTCCGAGGGCAGGGAGGCCAAGGCACAAGCAGCTGCCTGGCCTAATTTATCTGGCTTCCCCAGGTCGGCACCCAGGGGCATTATCAGCTGACGTTACCCCCCCTCTGTCACATAAGCTTTGGGCTCATCAACAGGCTGGTCAGCAGCAGCTGCAGTTACCTGGGCACCGCAATAAGAGAAGACCCTGTGTTTCTGCCTGGTTTTGAACCAGGGACCTTTTGCATGTTAGGCAAACATGATAACCACTACACCACAGAAACACATTTCAAGGTATTGAACTTGGCTGACTGTTCTGTTTCTAGCTCTTTCTAACACCCTGGTCTGGAGGGGAGGGGGATGCTCCTTGTGAACACTCCACCTCTTGTTCTCAGGGAAGCACCTAATTTCCTCACCAGCACCTTGAGATTTGTAGCTCAAAGCTGGAGCTGCTGTGGAAGGAGGTGAAGCTACAGAAGCTGACGGGGGACAATCAGCGGGCGGAGGGTTATTTTTTCTCCCCCCTGGACTGATGTGGCTAGAACTGAGGAGAAGAAAATCCTCTTCCCTTCTCCTCAGAAGATGGAAATTGCAGTTGGTTCTACTAAAGCTGGACCCCAGGACTAGACTTTTTCTTTCTAAAACCCTGGTGAAAACTGAGAGCCAATTGCTCACAGGCTGAGAATGTGAGTTAAGGAAGGGCACCGCCCAGCATGGGGCTTGAACCCATGACCCTGAAATTAAGAGTCTCATGCTCTACCAACTGAGTTAGCCAGGCTGCCTGTAAGAAAGCACCTAATATCCCATCTCAGTGTAACAGGAGCCATGTGTTCTCCACTGCCTGACTCAAGGCTCTTTCTTGCCCCTAATGTGGGGTTCTGGTCTGTGGAGAGGTTTGAACTCGAACGCCACTCCCGACACACCCACTTCTTTCCCCACAAGGAACGGACCCATTTCCATCTCTCCAGGGACTGGTCCGTTCTCTGCAAAATGCTCAACCTGTTTCATTTTCTGCAGGAACGAGAGGGATCCATGTGCCCTGTTCCCCAGTGAGAGGTATGTGTCCTCTTCCCCCCTTTCCACAGACACAGCAGGCCAGGGGGCTATGAGCCTCCAGAGGCCCCTTCCTACTTGGCCTCCCACAAAGCTGGGGTGCCAGAGGCAGGCTCTGACTGGGAGACACTCCCAGCAGCCAAGCACATTTCTCAGGCAGCCCCTTCCCTGCGCAGGGGGTACAGGTCACACGCCTGGGTGAATAAGAGCTTGTGGGGACTGGTCAGGGCTTCAAGCAGGCAGCTCCCATTGGCCACAAACAAGCCTGGAGCAGGGCCCAGGCATGAAGCCTTTTCCTCTCCAGCTGAGAGACACAAAGGGCCCAGCAGCCCCTTCTCTCAGCTGTGCGTGGGGGCAGGGCGAGCAGGGAATCTGCCTGAGGCTTCTTGCTGCCATGTTGGGTGGCTTCATGGGCTGGATCCAGCCCGCTGGCCTGTATTGCCCAGGCCTGGCTTAGAGGGAACCTTGGCTCTGGGCTGTGGGGGAGGGGCACTGTGGAAAGGCCAGTCTGGCCTTCCTGGGCAGGGCATGACGACATGCGGCAAAACATCCTGGACAGAGAATTACAGGCCACACAGGACTCTTATCACAGCCAAAGTAGCTCAGTGGGGAGAGCGTTGGACTGAAGATCTAAAGGTCCCTGGTTCAATCCCAGGCTTTGGCATGCTCCAATAGGGGCTAATTACTTCAAGTTGATGGTTTTGCTTAGAGCTGTTATCACAACCTGCACTGCAGGAGAAAAGGGGAGATGAGCTGCATCCTGGGGCTCTATCCTACCACAGGGCAGGTACAAGGGCTACAGTTGGGGGGAATCAAGTGACACCACAAAAAACACTCCCTGTTGGCAGTGCTGGAACATGGCACCACATGAGCATGTTGCTAACACCCATGTCTCCCCCCCTCAGGACCACTAGAGATGTCCAGCAGCTCTGTCCTTGCACCCTGGGGCTGTCTGTCTGGGCCATACACTCACACACACTGGCCCCTCCCTTTCTAGGACAGGGCTCCTGCTGTTCCTTGCTTTACTCAACCTGGGAGTTGGGTTTATCCCCAAGCAACAGGGGCTGTGTTTACCTGGGGAGACACAAATAGGAGCAGAACCCCCCGTTCCCACTTTCTGCTTGGCTTTGAACCAGGAGCCTTTTGCACATTAAGCAAACACGATAACCACCACCCCACAGAAACATACTTGTCAGTTTTTTTCTGTACATAAACTTGGACAATATTCTGTTACTAATTCTTTGCCCAAGGCAGAGCAAGAGCAGGGAACAAGACCGCCCCCCCCAATACTTCTCTAGACCCTTTGCTCCCAACACAGGGCGGGGGGGGCTGTGTGCCTCGGGAGGAGTGACCCACATCATATCCCCAACATTTCTGCCCTTCATGGATGGACCTTTGGGGGAGGCCCAGATGCTCCATCCTCTCACTCAACTCCTATCACACACTGGAGCAGGGCAGCCCCTAAGGGTAGGGCTGAGCCATGGGGTGCTGGGCAAGGGGCAGAGGCTGCAGGAGCTGAGCGTTTCCCTAGAGCCTAGGGACCCATAACGAGGCACCATGCTCTGTGTCTCTCTCGGAAGGCGCAGAAAGGGATTGACTGGGGGCAGAGAGAGTGGCTCAGGGGTTGTGCAGCTTGTTGCCCTGGTTAGGGCATGGCCAAAACACTCGCTGTGAGCAGGATTTGAATCAGATTTCAAGTCCAACGCCTTAACCACTCGGCCACCACAGCTGTCGAGTCAGCAGCATCCCAGGATCAGGGAAAGTAGTAAATAATCCCAGAGCGGAGGCCTGACCTCACCCGCCCCACAGAATTCACACAGCAAACCTGGCTCCAGAACAGGGCAAGCTTGGGGGCTCATTGTTGGGCCCTGGGGTGAAGCATTAAACCAGCCCCCTCCTGCGGGGCCTGTGAGTGTTGCTGTCCCTGCTGTACAGACAGGGCCATGGAGACAGGGAGAGGTTCACTGAATGGGCCAAGGTCACCCAGCGAGTTAGAGCCTAGCTCTGCCCCCAGCTCCCTGCCCCACCCACCGACGTGCTGACTCCCTCGCTGCCAGGGGGCCGTTTGCATTGGCCTCTTTTGCTGTCTTTTCTGCTGTGAGACATTGGGACAGTTGGCCAGGGCATCCCGCAGTTGCCATCTCCCTCTGTGCAGGTGCTGTCCAGAGCCCCGACTAGCAAACGCTGACACTGCTGTTAGGTCCAGACCAGAGGGGAGTGTTTAAGGGTTATTTCAGAAGAAGGGTTTTCTCCCCAAATAACTGCATCTAAACGTTGTTTTTTATTTCATAATAAAGTATTTTGAAACAGCACCCGGACACGATTATGCAAATATAGCGCGGGATATTTAAATCCCGGTTTCATTTACAATTTCGAATGTCTCCATTTGCATCCCTCTCCTGAAGGAGACTGCAAGTGTCGACATGTCCTGGGTGTTGCAACCTCCCAGTACTCACCTGAGGTTCCCTCCCCGCTGCCTGAAGACGTTTGGGAGTCCTCCTGCATCCCCTGGAGCTGCAGGACATCAGCGTTGTCATCCTGAAGCTGCAGCTGCTGCTGCCCAGGTGTCTCCATCCCAGACTCCACAACTCTCCCTGGAGACAGGGGCTCCCCACACCCCGGGATTCGGTCCAGTTCCTCACAGTATGCACAGTGCTGCGGTGCTTCCGCAGAGCGGGACCTGCCCTCACTGGCCCTCACACACCCCTCCCGCAATTCGTTGACCTTGGGTCTGACTTGGTCTAGGATTTAGGAGGGGGGAGGTGGCCTTTCTCTGCAAGGCCATCAGCCATTGGACCATATGTTAGATAATTTCATGGAGGTTAGGTCCATAAAAGCTATTAGCCAGGGGATAAAATGGTGCCCCTGGCCTCTGTTTGTCAGAGGCTGGAGATGGATGGCAGGAGACAAATTGCTTGATCATTGTATTTGGTCCACCACCTGGTGCTGGCCACTGTCGGCAGAGAGGACACTGGGCTAGATGGACCTTTGGTCTGACCCAGTATGGCCGTTCTGATGTTTTTATGTTTATAAATGTTGCATTCGTCCACCTGGACTGCCGGGCCTGCAGAGACTCCCCCTCGGATCACAGCTCCAAGAGGGTCTTTATCTCTGGCCCAGACACTGACAGTGCCCGGTGTTTGCTGCCCCTTGTTTGGTCCTGTGATGTGTCCCTGAAGAGGTTTCTGGGGGTTGTGCCTGTGACATGGCTCTCCGAAAGGCAGAAGTGCTCGATCTTAGGCAAAGGACCCAGAAACAACCCTTTACGGCAAAAAACACAAGGACGGCTCTTAGCCCGCATCCCTGGGCCACACAGCGTATCCAGAAGTCACTTCCCCACCTCTCCCTTGGCTGCTCTAGAGCTTAGCCCAAAGTCTGATAAACTCTACTCTCCCACCCAACAACCTCTGGGACTCCTCTCCCGCCCGGCTCCTCACACCACGGAGAGTGCAGGGCAGCCACTAGCCCAGAGTCACCACTTCTGGTCTCTGCCTAATAGCCGAGAAGTTCTGCTTTACCCAAACCACACAGGCACCCTCTCACCTCTGGCTAGCCTCATGGCAGATGTAGGATTTCCTCACTAATTTTCCCAGCAACTTCGCAGGCAGGCATTGGTGGTATAGTGGTGAGCATAGCTGCCTTCCAAGTAGTTGACCTGGGTTTGATTCCCAGCCAATGCAATGTAAAGAGGGAGCATCAAAGCACCTTGCTGAGCTTTTATTTGAACCCTGAAAAAACAGGCACAAAAGGGTTCTGCAGCTGCGGGCTGCCTCTCACCGCTCTTCATCCTCTCCGAGAGCGTGCACAGTAATGCGGTTCCTCCCTCACATATCCCTGCCGCAATTCCTTGACCTTGGCTCTGACTTGGTAGGATGCGGGGGTAGGAGGGAGGTGGCCTTTCTTTGCAAGACCATTGGCCATTGGCCATAAATGTCCACATTCCTCCGCCTGGACTGCAGGGCCTGCAGAGACTCCTCCTAGGACCACAGCTCCAAGAGGGTCGTTATCTGTGGCCCAGACTATGATGGTGCCTGGTGTTTGCTGCCCCTTGCTTGATTTGATTCCCAGCCAATGCAAGGTGGGAAGGGAACAGGCAACCTCCTGGGGGAGATCTTATTTAACCCTGAGCAACAGGCACAAGTGGGTCCCACAGCCAAGGGCTCCCTCTCACTGCTTTTCGTTGGGAGCAGCTCAAACAAAACTAATTTGGCTGTTGTGGGGTCTGCATGGGGCTTGTACCCGTGACCTGGGCATTATTAGCATCAAGCTCTAAACAGCTTAGCCAGCAGGCCCAAAGTTGGCCCCACAACAGAGGGAAGAGAAGAGTTTTCCTACTATTGGGGAAAGCCAGCCAGGCCAAGGCCCTTTTAGCCCCTGGGTCTGTGCAGGCTGGAGCCTCCTCTTACCAGGTTTCTGGCCTATTTCCTGTAAAGCTCACATTCTTTTGCCTATTTTACTAGCCAGCCAACCCAAACACAGCTCACAAATAGCACTTTTAGGAAGGCGTGTCCGGCAGCTGAAGGGCTGTCTCTGCAGCTGCCAATGGCTCTTCTCTGACAGGGCCACTAGCGACTCACTGTGACGTGGGCTGGCTAGTCCAGCTGGTTTGAAATTTGGTCAAGATGGCTGCTGGCTGGCATGGTGCACTGAGACCCAGGGCAAAGAGGCAGCTGGAATCTCTTGCTATCAGCATCTTACCTCCCAGCTTCTTCCCTGTCAGCAGCAGCCACAGCCCCTTTCAGGCCCTGGGTCAGGCCAGCAGTTCTATGGGTGGCCAGGGGAGGCCTCTTCTGTGTCCCAGAAGGACCTGGGAAAATGTGAGCAAAGGAAGCAACAAGGCATCACTGGGAGTTGAACCCAGGATCTCCTGTTTAGAAGGAGCAAGCTAAGCCATGGTGCCCCCCTCAAGCTGTTGGGTGAAACTGCTCTGTGGTCCCAGACAACACCTTTGACTCCAAAAGTGCAGCAATTTCCTTCCAGCCCTGGCTGTGTCTGCGGCTGAGCTGCACAAAGGAAGATACAAGATCTCTGCTGGGGTCTTTGCCGGATGAACGTGCCTGAGGAAAGAAGCTGGAAGCGCAACAGACACACAAAAGGGGACATGGGACAGTTTGAGTCGCACACAAGGCTGGTGGCGCAGCTCAGCCAGGGACCTTATCCACTCACAGAGCTTCACAGCTTCTCCACGCCCCGAACCCCACCAGGCAAACTGCCCCATGGGCCTTGCCTGCACCATGCTCAGGGCCTGGGGTTTTTCTGTCCTTTTGCCAGACCAAATAACTAACCACCCCACTGCTCTGGAGTCTCTGCCTCTCATGGGCCTTCTCATCCTCAGGTCCACTTTGTCTCCAGACAGACCCTGCTCTGCCACAGGCTGTCACTCCTGGGCCTTCTAGAGCAAAATGTGCCTCTTCATTCTGACTTTGAATACCTGGGCTTTTAGCACTCAGATCTGCATCTTACACCAGCATTTGCTAGTGCAGGGTCTGAACAACTTCTGCAGAGAGGGAGAGAGCAACTGTGGAGCATCTGTGCTAATTGTTTCAGAGAGCAAAGGAATATAAACTCTTTGCCAGTGAGAGAAACTGTGACCCCAGATGGGACTTGAACCCACAATCCCTGGTTTAGGAGGCCAGTGCCTTGTCCATTAGGCCACTGGAGCACACAGAAAAGACTGCCAGGGAAAGAAATTCACCCTTCTAAATGTCCCTTCTTCAACTTTTAGCTCCTGATTAAGCCCCTTTGAAGAAGCCAGATACACAGGAAGGGCTGATCACACCCCTCTGAAAATCAGCTTTCCATGGCTATCTGTAGCTGGCTCAGAGTCATGGGCCTTGACGTCTCGTCTCCCTCCCGAAACCAGGGAAGTGTCTCCCACCGCTGCAGCCTCCTGAGGCTCTATGGCCCTGTCTGTACAGCAGGGACAGCAACACTCACAGCCCCACAGGAGGGCCCCTGGTCTAGCAATGTGGCCCCCTGAGCAGCCTCTGATGTTCCCTGCTTCAGCCCCAGAACCAGCCCAGAGTGAGGGGGAGCAGCTCACACATGCCAAGGGGCTAGCCAGGGGCAGGACATGAGCCTGCAAGGCAGCAGTGACATCACAAGGAACTTTTACAGCACCTCAGCTTATTGGCTGGGAGGCAGTGACCTCACAGAGCAACCTTGGCAACAGCCAGGTGGGACAGGGGCAATTTCAGAGACCCCCATGGCCTGGCTGCCTGGAATCTCCTTTGTGAGGTTTCCGCTTGAACTCTATGATAATTCTCTTCACTTTCCTATTGTTTGTCTGTGTGATCGCTGTCTGGATTGTAGCTGTTTCTGTCGGCTGTATCATTAATTTTGCTGGGGGAAAATCAACAAAGGAGGTGGAGTGTGATTGGTTAGGTAAATCATAATAGTATGTTAGCTTTGGTTAGTAAAATCATATTAAAATAATTGGTTAAGTAGGACTCAATTTTCACTATATAAACTGGGGTCCCAGGAGACCAGGGAGAAGAGGGAAAAGGGGAAACGAGAAGAGGAAGAAGGAGGGAAAGGAAAAGGAAGGAAGAAGACCAAGAAGGAGGAGGGAGACCTGGAAGCAGAACTCCCCTCTAAGCCAGCCTTAGACCTGAACAGCCAGGACTCCTCTGCATGACGGGTGAAATGGTTTGCTGAGTGAATTCTGTGGGTCAGGTGACGTCAGGCCTGGGCACTGAGATTATTTATGAGTTTCCCTGGCCTACTGTTTCTCAGAGCTGTGATGGCCGAGTGGTTAAGGCGTTGGCCTTATAAAATCCAATAGGGTTTTCCTGTGCAGGTTCAAATCCTGCTCACAGCAAAACCTGTGTTTTGGCCACACCCCTTCCTAGGGCAACATGGTACCCAGACCCTGAGAAGAACGTGCCTGTCCCATCAGAAGGGACACCTGCAGAAGGCAACAGAGGCTACAAAAGCAGGAGAGAACATGGATTGCGGGGTCCTGCCTAACAATAGGAAAACAAGTCTGGTTTTCAGCAGAGCCACTTCCCCATGGACACAGCCAGGGGACCAAGCAGCTCCAGTGGCCCCTCCCTCTCCCCAAAAGCCGGCCCTGGTTGGGGAGAAAGATGCTGGGCCCAGCGGCCTCCCTTCACCTGGCAGAGGCAGAAGTGATGGCGACAGGCCCAGGGGTGTGTGGGCTGCAAAAGCCTCTTGTTCCCTTCTCAACTCCTAACAATGCAAACATCAGGGAGAGTAGCTCAGTGATAGACTACAAATTATATGAGTGTTACTTCAAATCCAACTGATCATTCAATGGAAATATTTATCTCTCCAATTCCATTACATTCTAGGTTTCTATTTTTTGGATTCTATAAATGAATATGAATCCTTACTGCTGTCCTGTGCCAATGCCCATAAACCAGGCAAACCCGTCCCTCGGCTGGAGCCAGCTCAAACCCGCTGTGTGTCTGGTTTCTGTTTCCATCCATTCGACAAGGGTGTGATTTGGAAGCCCAATGGCAGGTCCTTGGTCTCCATGGGCTGTGCTGTGCAGAAGAACAAGAACCAGACCCAGCTGGGGAGGAATGGCCTAGTGTGTATTGCAATTGGTGGAGGAGTTGCCCAAATCTACCGGAGATGGGCAGGAGCCTGTTACAAACACACACTAAACACCATTATCAGACTGCCCGGTGCACATTCCTACCGTCCCTTGTGCACACCACATACATGGGGCTCTAATTACTGGCCACCTGCCTTTCACACAGATCATTGATCCTTGTGACTTTCAGGTACATTCACATGGCAGCTGTTTGAACATAATGTGCTTCTATTGCATGATCAGCACCAGAATCTCCGGCTATGTCTACACTACGGATTTCCTCAGCAAAAAAGGTGCTAACGAGGGTCTCATTTGCATGAGTCATGATCTTATTTGCATATTTTCTGGCAAACTGATTTTGCACTGAGGTTGTTGTGCAAAAACAAGCAGTGTGGAAGTTTTCTTTTTGTGCAAAACCCCCTTTTTCTGCAAGATCAGGATACCTCTTTTTGGGGGGCATAAGAATCTTGTGAAAAAAGGGGCTTTGTGCAAAAAAACGTTCACACTACTTGTTTTTGCACAACAAGCCCATTGGCTGAAAATATGCAAATGAGATTGTGACTCATGCAATTGAGTCCCTCATTAACATATTTTTTAAGGAGAAAACTTCTAGTGTAGATGTAGCCTCTGTGAGTTACCAGCAGTGGGGCTGTTAGTGTCGGCATCTAACTAATTGCACCATTAGGCCATGTCTTCACCAGGTGGAGATTGCTGCTGCAATCCATCTTCCAGAGCTTGATTTAGCAAGTCTAGCTAAGCTGCACTAAATCAAACCCCTAGGGTACCTCCTGCTCTTTGCTACTATCCTACTCCCACTGTGAGGGCACCACCAAGCTCAGCTGAAGGTAAAACCAACTCCAGCTACATGTTGAAGAATGGTGGGAAGAAAAGACCCTTTGGGCTGGCAACAAGGCACCACTGGGAGTTGAACCCAGGATCTCCTACTTACGGGCAAGTGCTTTAGCCAACTAAGCCATGATGCCCTCCTTAAAAAGGGGCATGAAACTGTTCTACTTTATGGTGCCAGACACCCCCTTCCCGTTCCAAACTGCAGCCGTTCCCCATTCCCCTCCAGCTCTTGCCATGACTCAAGGTCTGTGCAGCCCAAAACATTTGATCAGCAGCTGGTACCCAAAACCTTTCTGTCAATTGTAGCACCAGGCCCCAAAGGGACAGACCCAAGGCAGCCACCTGGTCCTAAGGCCAAGCCTGTAGCCAGGGGGAGGGAGAAGAATCTCTTCTTTCAGCTGGAGTTGAATCAGCAACTTAAGGACACTTGCCGAGCACCCGCTACAGGCCTCTGCTCTGCCAGCTGAGCTACGTAATGGTACCTGCAGCAGGCTGCTTTGCCCAGGTGGGCTTTTTGACCAGTGCCAGGGCAAGAGCCCCCCAACGGGGGGCTGGCCCCAGAGCCTAGGGCCCGGGAGTCTGGTCAGCAAGTGAGACTCGCCCGTCAGTCCAAGCTGCTTTCTCCCCGGCTGCCGTTCCTGCCTGTCCCGTGCCAGCGCCGCACGCAGGCCAGTGGGGCAGGACGGGGGGTGTCAGTGGGGCCCTGCTCTCAGTCCATCCCTCACAGGCCCTGTGGGCTGCTCGAGGGCTGAGCCCGTTGCCCAGGCCTGGCGCGGGGATGGAACATGGGGCACGTTTCCCCCTGTGAGCGTGTGCGGGGGCAGGAGGGAGCCACACGGGCCCGGCTGAAGGTTTTGTGCTGGGGCTGGAGGCTTGAGCCCGAGCTGTCGGCCTCAGCGGGACTTGCTCCTCCCCCCTCTCCTGCCTTGCTGCCTCCTTTGCCCAGCAGCGCTCAGGGGCAGCCGGGAGAGCCGGCACCAAGGGCAGGGGAGGCCGAGGCACAAGCCCCTCAGAGGGGACAGGCCTGAGGCCTCTGGCTTGCCCAGGCTCACGCCAAGGGGCTTTCTGTGGTACCGGGCGGGGAGGGAGGCCAGGCCCAGGCCGGTGGGAGAAGGGGCAGCGCCTGCCAGGGCAGCAAGGGGAGCTGCAGGGAGCGAGACGCGGCGTTTCTGCCTGGATCACTCAAGGGTCCTTCTGTGGGTGAAGAGCCTGTGACACCCCTGTGCTGCTGGGTTCCTCTGCCCCTCCCCTGGGAGGCCGTCCCCATGGGGGGCTCGTCCCCTGGCACTCATCAAAAGCCCACCTGGGCAAAGCAGCCTGCCCCAGGCACCTTCCATAGCTCAGCTGGCAGAGCAGAGGCCTGTAGCGGGTGCTCGGCAAGTGCCCTTAGGTGGCTGATTCAACTCCAGCTGAAAGGAGAGATTCTTCTCCCTCCCCCTGGCTGCAGGCCCGGCCTTAGGACCAGGCAGCTGCCTTGGGTCTGTCCCTTTGGGGCCTGGTGCTACAATTGACAAAATGGTTTTGGGTACCAGCTGCCAACCAAATGTCTTGGGCTGTGCAGGCCGTGAGTCATGGCAAGAGCTGGAGGGGAATGGGGAACGGCTGCACTTTGGAATAGGAAGGGGGTGTCTAGGGTTTCGTCACCAGCGCGGCTGTTCCTGTTCTGTTCCATGCTGTGAACGTTCCTGAGAAGGTTGGAACCAACCCGGCTCCTTTAGGGGCGGAGACTGAGGTGTTTAAACAGCGCGAGCAAACCAGGGACAGCACCAGCTGGCCCAGGCGGGGGAGAATAATCGCACTCGGGTGTCCCGGGGTCTGGCTCGATCACAGCGGGCGGGCTACTGAGAAGGGCCACAGGTGCAGGCTGCAGCGTTGGAGGCTGGGGACTTTGCTGCCGCGGGGCGGGCTGGATCCTCTGTAGGCTCCGTGGCTGACCCACCCTCCCCCGGGGCAGTTCAGCGGCTCGTGCCCCGGCCCTTACACGCGGCAGCGACCAGAGCCCCAAGCCCACCTGCCCCTCCCGAGGGAAGCGCAGAGCCCGGCACCCCCAAGCTACTGGCCCAAGGGGCCACGGGGAACCAGCGCACGGCCTGCGCCCGGAACAGCGGTGGGACCAGCAGCAGCTGCCCAGCCCGGCCCGCGGCAGCAAGCTAGGGGCTGCAGCCGCAGATCGGAGATCTGGGCTCCTCTGCGCACTCGGCGTACCCCGGGGTGCTCATTTACATACCCACGATGCATTGGGCACAGTGATTCACCACCCGCGTCCATGGGGCAGAGTTTGCTCCTAAAGCACCTGGCTCCCATGCAAAACTCGGGCTATCAGCACGGCAGAGCAACAGGCTGCAGAAGGGGTGGGGATTTGCAGACGGTCCGGTGTAGCCACCGTGAGTTGAGAAACAGACGCCGTTTTTCTGGCAGTGCCTCTGCAGCAACTGTGGTATATTCTGGGTTCTCTTCAGATCGTATAAATCTTTCGCCTTTTACTAAAGATTTCCGTGGAGAGGAACATTTAAGAGTTTATACTCAATTTTTTGAGGCTTCACTCTGGTGAAGCTACTTAATGGTGTGAAAAAACAGAACTGAACTATTAGTTTTTGTAGTGAGGCCTGTAGATGCCTGTGTTTATTTGAAAATGTTGTACCTTATGATGTGCTACCTTTTTAATAGTAGTAGTTGTGTTAGTCTAGTCCAGCTAAAACAACAAATAGAACTATGTAGCGCTAACAAGAGGGGCTACATCTAGACTGGCATGATTTTCCGGAATGCTTTTAATGGAAAAGTTTTCTGTTAAAAGCATTTTTGGAACAGAGCATCTAGATTGGCACGGACACTTTTCCCCAAAAGCACTTTTTGCGGAAAAGCGTCCGTGCCAATCTAGACTCGCTTTTCCGCAAAAAAGCCCCGATCGCCATTTTCACGATCCGGGCTTTTTTGCAGAAAACACTACTGTGCTGTCTACAGTGGCCCTTTTCCAGAACAGTTTTCCGGAAAAAGGACTTTTGCCCGAACGGGAGCAACATAGTATTTCCGGTAAAGTGGCTGATTTCTTACAGTAGATCATCAGCGCTTTTCTGGAAATTCAAGGGGCCAGTGTAGACAGCTGGCAAGTTATTCCGGAAAAGTGGCTGATTTTCCGGAATAAGTGGCCAGTGTAGACACAGCCCGGATGCGCCCAGCTACGGAGGGCGACAGGCCCAGTTGGACCGGGGGTGTCGGGGCGAGAGCGGAAGCTGCACGGACCCAGTGCCTCCTGAGTGGCGGCTCCTGTCCGAGCCAGCTCCTGCTGGGTGTGCGGGCCGCAGCCGGGGAGAGTGCCGGTGGGGTCGGCAGTCGGGGTGCAGCAGCGCCGCCAAAGCAGGGCTCAGGCCGGAGAGGAGAGAGAGCTCCGGGCCCGGGGAAGACAGGCAGGCAGGGGCGTGTCCCGCGCGGAGAGGCGGAGGGGCGTGAGTACATATGCAGATGTGGGCGCGAGCGGAGGCTTGTGGGAGCGGGAGCGGGCTGGCAAGCGGGGCCCGCCTTGGGCAAGTGGGGCTCGGTTTGGGTGTCGGGGGCGGCTTGGGGGCGGGGGCGGGCAGTAGGGGAGCATTTGGGGCGCAGCGGTGTGGGTGCGTGAGGCGGCGTCCCCTGTGATGTGAGAGGCTTTGGGCAGTGGGGGGCAGGCGGTGGTTGTGCGGGTGGAACTCATACTTACCTGGCAGAGGAGATACCATGATCATGAAGGTGGTTTTCCCAGGGTGAGGCTCATCCATTGCACTGCGGGTGTGCTGACCCCTGCGATTTCCCCAAATGCGGGAAACTCGACTGCATAATTTGTGGTAGTGGGGGACTGCGTTCGCGATTTCCCCTGGCGCATGCTGTGAAAAATAGACTGACAGATGACCAAGACAAACAGAGAAGAAATGTTACTGCTTCTGTTCTTGTTCTTTTTTCTCTCTGTGGCGAGCATTGCTAGTTTTTTGCATTTTTCTCTGCTCGGTCCCTGTTCTGTGCTAAGGCTTGGCTTGGCTGGTCCCTGGGGGGGGGGGGCTCTTTTTTCTGCTTCTTCTGTCATCTCCTGGAAAGCAGGTTGCTTTCCTAGGCCATTGATGCCCCTCTTCAGCCACCCTGCTTGCCTTACAGGAAGTTTCCCCTAATGGCCTGCTGGCTCTCGCTGCAGCCCCAGCCCCTTGCTTCTCCTCCTGGCCTCCCCCCCCCCCCCCCCCCCGAGCTTCAGAAGAACCAGAAGTTCTCTCTTCTCTGCCTATCAGTCTTTTATGGCCCTGAAAACTCTTAGCAGCTCCCCTCTAGCAGACTCCCTTCCAATCTTCTACACCCCGCACAGTCAGTTTCTCTTGCACTTTTCTGCATTCCCTGTCTCCGATTTGTATGAGTCTGCCTCCCTTCCCGCCCACAGGGTACAATGCTCCAGCTAGGCCTAATCCTCACCGTGTAGAGCGGAAGAATTACTTTTCCTGTCTTCTGCACGACGCTGCTGCTTCCGCTAACGCGCCCCAGAACGATGTTCGCTGCTCTGGCAACCCGTTTACCGCTCTCAACTCCCGTTTACCTCGTGGTCTGCTGTGACAGCCAGCCTCTCCCTGGCCTTCTCCCCTGCTGCGCCGATTCTTGTCCACAGTATTCCTTCCTAGACAGCCGTTTCCCATTCTCTCTCTCTCTCTCTCTCTCTCCCTGCCACCGTGCACATGGGCGCAAGCAACGGATCGATCATTCGTAAGCGGAGTACTTTACATTTGGCCTTATTGAACTTCATTGTAGTCTCTCCAAACCATTTCTCCGCTTTGTCCAGATCATTCCGAATTGCGAGGAACCCGTCCTCCACAGCACCTGCAACCCCTCCCAGCTCTAGGTCCTCCGCAGTCTTGATAAGCGTACTCTCTACGCCGCCCATCCGAATGGCCGAGGAAGGGAACCAGGCCCACAAGGAATCCCCGCTCATTACACTCTTCCAGCGAGGCTGGGCACTACGGCGATAACTATTCCCTGGGAACGGTATCTCTGACCCTTTAGCAGCACCCTGACGGTAGCTCCGTCTAGCTTGCGTTTGGCTAGCGAGCGCGTTCGTGCGCAAGTCACGTGAGACGGTACCCACAGCTTTCCTGAAGACAGCAGATATACCCTTTTGATAGGTTGCCCCTTCCCCCTCTTCGGGAATCTCTCCCACCTGCCGCGAGTTTTCTGAAATAATCCTCCATATCTCAGATGTCACTCCAGTCAGCTACTTGAGTACGGGGGGGAGGGGCCCCAACTCAGCGGCTGCCGGGAAACAGATTACTGGGGCTACGTCTACACTGTCACCCTTTTCCGGAAATGCTTAAAATGGAACAGTTTTCCGTTATAAGTATTTCTGGAAAAAGCACGTCTACATTGGCAGAATGCTTTTCTGGAAAAGCACTTTTTCCGAAAAAGCGTCCGTGGCCAATGTAGCCACGCTTTTCCGCAAAAAAGCCCCGATTGTCATTTTCGCAATCGGGGCTCTTTTGCGGAAAAGACTACTGGGCTGTCTACACTGGCCCTTTTCCAGAACAGTTTTTCCGGAAAAGGACATTTGCCCGAATGGGAGCAGCATAGTTTTTCCGGAAAAACACTGACGATTTTACATTAGATTGTCATTGCTTTTCTGGAAAAGCAAGCGGCCAGTGTAGACAGCTGGCAAGTTATTCTGGAAAAGCGGCTGCTTTTCCGGAATAAGTGACCCAGCGTAGACACAGCCCAGGGGTTTGTAGTAATCTCTGCACATCAGAAATGCAGAGTGAGATGCGAAGGTTTCAAAGAAGTTGATCAACCTTTCAGGGGGCACTTGGAGTTGAAACAGGGACCCTTTTGCCTATAGTCAAACACTTTACCACTGAGCTACACCCCCATTACACTTGCTTCTTTGCATCCAGTGTTAGTGCCTGGGGCTGTGTCTAGACTGGCCAGTTTTTCTGGAAAATCAGCCACTTTTCCGGAAAAACTTGCCAGCTCTCTACACTGGCCACTTGAATGTTCACAAAAGCACTGATGATCTCATGTAAGATTGTCAGTGTTTTTGCAGAAATACTATGCTGCTCCCTTTTGGGCAAAAGTTTTTTTCCGAAAAACTATTGCGCAAAAGGGCCAGTGTAGACAGCAGAGATTTGTTTTCCGCAAAAAAGCCCCGACTGCGAAAATGGCGATCGGGGCTTTTTTGCGGAAAAGCGCATCTAGATTGGCCACAGACACTTTTCCGGAAAAAGTGCTTTTGCGGAAAAGCATCCTGCCAATCTAGACGCACTTTTCCGAAAATGCTTTTAACAGAAAACTTTTCCGTTAAAAGCATTTCTGGAAAATCAGGCCAGTCTAGACGTAGCCTGGGGCTGTGTCCACACTGGCCACTTATTCCGGAAAAAGTTTGAAGTAGGAATAAGAGATCCTCCGGAAAAGGGCTTTTTTCTGGAGGATCGGGGCCAGTGTAGACGCTCTTTTCCGGCTTTTCTAAAAGCCGGAAAAAAGCGGCGGACATTTTTATTTAAATGCCGCGGGGGATATTTAAATCCCCCGCGGATTTCCCTATTACGACCTCTCAAATTAGCATGCCCCTTTCGGAAAAGGGGCCAGTGTAGACGAGCCCCAGGTGTCCTTTCTGATGGGACAGGCCACGTTCTTCTCAGGGTTTGGATACCATGTTGCTCTAGAAAGGCTTGTGGCCAAAACACAGACCTCACTGTGAGCAGGATTTGAACCTGCGCAGGGAAACCCTATTGGATTTTGTGGGTTCAAGTCCCACCTGGGGTGACAGTTTCCTTGTTGTTCACTAACAAATAGTTTGCATTCCTTTGCTCTCTGAAATAGTTGGCAAGGATGCACTGCAGTTACTGTCTCCCTTGATGCAGAAGCTGTCCAGACTCCTCACTAGCTTGTGTTAGGTGCAGATCTGGTTGCTAAAACCCCAGGTATTCAAAGTCAGAATGAAGAGGCACATTTTACTCTAGAAGGCCCAGGAGTGACAGACAGCAAGAGGTGGCTGTAGCAGGGTCTGCCTGGAGACAAAGCGGAGCCTGAGGATGAGAAGGCCCATGAGAGGCAGAGACTCCAGAGCAGTGGGGTGGTTAGTTATTTGGTCTGGCAAACTGACAGAAAATCCCCAGGCCCTGAGCATGGTGCGGGCGAGGCCCATGGGGCAGTTTGCCTGGTGGGGTTTGGGGGGTGGAGAAGCTGTGAAGCTCTGTGAGTGGATAAGGTCCCTGGCTGAGCTGCATCCCCTGCCGTGTGTGTGACTCAAACTGTCCCTCGTCCCCTTTTGTGTGTCTGTTGCGCTTCCAGCTTCTTTCCTCAGGCACGTTCATCCGGCAAAGACCCTCCAGGGATCTTGTATCTTCCTTTGTGCAGCTCAGCCACAGACACAGCCAGGGCTGGAAGGAAATTGCTGCACTTTGGGAGTCAAAGGTGTTGTCTGGGACCATAGAGCAGTTTCACCCAACAGCTTGAGGGGGGCACCATGGCTTAGCTTGCTCTGTCTAAACAGAAGAGCCTGGGTTCAACTCCCAGTGGTGCCTTGTTGCTTCCTTTGCTCACATTTTCCCAGGTCCTTCTGGGACACAGAAGAGGCCTCCTCTGGCCACCCATGGAACTGCGGGTTCAGGAAAAGGCTGATTGGGGAGGAGTGTTGGGAAGAAGGAAACCACAAGTGAGAAGCACCTGATGCCCACAGACCCTAATTCTCCATGGCTGCAGGAGCTGCAGAGTCCCATCTGGGGTGACAGTTTCTCTCCCTGACAAAGAGTTTACTCTCCTCTGCTCTCTGAAACAGTTAGCAAGGATGCTGCACAGTTGCTGTCTTCCCCACTGCTAGTCACTGTTCCAGGAACAGAGTGAGTTTTGCCCTGGGCACCAATATTGAGGGTGTGTGCACCTGTTTGTGTGTGAGCCCCCCTGGCACCCATTGGCTCCTGCTGAGGGGTGGAGGGTCCCCTGGCCCCATTGCTCCTCCTGGGGAGGGTTGGAGGGACCTCAAGCCCTATAGCGGGTCAAAGTCCCGCCTGGCAGGATACAGTTTCAGTTTTTCCCTGGTGGATGCTCCAGACATGAGGGATGCCAGTGCACTGGCCCAGCCCGGGTTGGCAGTGATGGTTTTTATACATGCAGGGAAATTCCCCGGCTTCTCCCCCTCAAAGAGCTGCTGCCTCTCCGGGAGGCGGATGAACTGCAGGTGCGGGACAGCTCCCTGCCAGCAGGGACAGCAGCCAAGGCACCAAATATCGCTGGGTCTGCAGCCAGTGTTGGGAACTGGGCAGGGAACAGGAGGCTTTTGTGTCACACACGTCTCAGGTAGGACTGTGCCTGGTCCAAGCAAGGAATGTGTCTTGGGGCTAGTTTAGTGACACCCCAAGGCCGTGTCTACACAATGGCTGTGTCTAGATTTCATCCCTTTTCTGTAAGAGGTGGGGGAATTAGCTCAAGTGGTAGAGCGCTCGCTTTGCATGTGAGAGGCAGTGGGATTGACACCCACATTCTCCAGTGATAGATATTTGCTTTTTCCTTGTTTTACAGGCAGAGACAACAAGGGGGCTAAGTGCTTCTAGGGGTCTCTTTGCAAAAGGCAGGGGACTGGTTTCTGCAGTGCTGTGGGTGTCACGTTTCCCGGGCATAGAAAAGTTCCCTGGCTAAAAGCCAGACAGGCAAAGTCCTGCCTGTAGCACCCAGAGGAGGGGATTCACTTGCCTGGGGAGGGCAGGAACACACCAGCACTTGGCTGCCAGCTGTTTGCACATCTGGACACAGAAGTATCCTGAGCCTTGGTTCTACCAGCCAGTTTCTTTTCAATTCACTGCAAACTGCGTCCCAGCTGTAGGTGACGCTGAATTCACCTGCCTGGGGAGGGTGGGAACAGACCAGCATTTGGGAGCTTGGCTGCCAGCTGCTTAGCACATCTGGACACAGAAGAATCCCAAGACTTGGTTCTGCCAGGCTCCAGTTTCCCCTCTTCTGTTTCTTTTCAGCTCCCTGCAAACTGCCTCCCAGCTGTGGGTGAGGCTGAGTGTGTGTGAAACCAGCTGCACTTTGGATGATTTTGTTAATTATTTAAAAAGCCTCAGGGGAGGCCTCTTCTGTGTCCCAGAAGGGCATAAGTAAATGTGAGCAAAGGTTACAACAAGGCACCACTGGGACTTGAACCCAGGATCTCCTGTTTATGAGGCAGGTGCTTTAGCCAACTAAGCCATGGTGCCCTCCTTGGAAAGGGATTTGAAACTGTTCTACTTTATGGTGCCAGACACCCCCTTCCCATTCCAAAGTGCAGCCGTTCCCCATTCCCCTCCAGCTCTTGCCATGACTCAAGGCCTGCGCAGCCCAAGACATTTGATACAAAACAGAACTGGATAATTCAATGCAGGAAAGGTCAATCAATGGCATTTAACCAGGATGGACAGGGCAGGTGTCCCAAGCTGGTGTATTCTAGAAGCTGGGAATGGGTGACAGGAGGGGTCACTTAACAATTGTCTGTCCTGAGGATTCCCACTGGGCAATGAAATTGGCTGCTGTTGTGAGACAGGATCCTGGGCTAGTTGGGCAACTGGCATGGCCCAGTCTGGCTGTTCTGATGTTCTGTTTGGTTTCTGTTCTTGTCCCCTCTGGCCAATGGAAAATGGACCCGTGTCCTGAAGGGGACAGAAAGTGGCCAGTGAAAGGCTAGTGTAGGTGAGCAAAAAGGCTTCATGTGTCCCTGATGGTCTAGTGGTTAGGATTCAGCACTTTCACTGCTGAGGCCTGGGTTCAATTCCCAGTCAGGGAAACCACCCTCATCTGTACTCATGAAATCTGCCAAGTCTTTGCCCTTTTCCATTACAGGGAGGGCCAGTGGGCTGAGGGAAGGGAGGGGCTGGGGTGCCAGAGGCAGGCTCTGACTGGGAGACACTCCCAGCAGCCAAGCACATTTCTCAGGCAGCCCCTTCCCTGAGCAGGGGGCACAGGTCACACGCCTGGGTGAATAAGAGCTTGTGGGGACTGGCCAGGGCTTCAAGCAGGCAGCTCCCATTGGCCACAAACAAGCTGGGAGCAGGGACCAGGCACGAAGCCTTTTCCTCTACAGCTGAGAGACACAAAGGGCCCAGCAGCCCCTTCTCTCAGCTGTGCGTGGGGGCAGGGCGAGCAGGGAATCTGCCTGAGGCTTCTTGCTGCCATGTTGGGTGGCTTCATGGGCTGGATCCAGCCCGCTGGGCTGTATTGCCCAGGCCTGGCTTAGAGGGAACCTTGGCTCTGGGCTGTGGGGGAGGGGCGCTGTGGAAAGGCCAGTCTGGCCTTCCTGGGCAGGGCATGACGACATGCGGCCCGGCTGTCAAACATCCCAGACAGAGAATTACAGGCCAGAGAAGCCTTTTGCAACAGCCAAAGTAGCTCAGTAGCTCAGTGGGGAGAGCGTTAGACTGAAGCTCTAAAGGTTCCCTGGAACCATCCCAGACTTTGGCAGGTGCTAATAGGGGCTAATAACTTGAAGTTGATTGGTTTGCTTAGAGCTGTCATCCCAAGCTGCTCTGCAGGAGGAAAGGGGAGCTGAGCTGCAGCCTGGGGCTCTTCCTGCTTTCCCCTGGCCCTGGGTCTCTATCTGGGCAGGTACAAGGGCTACAGTTGGGGGGAAAATCAGGTGACGCCACAAGAAACACTCCCTGTTGGCCTGGCTGGAACATGGCACCACATGAGCATGTTGTTAACACCCATGTGCCCACTCCCTGGCCTCAGGACCACTAGAGATGTCCGGCAGCTCTGTCCTTGCACCCTGGGGCTGTCTGTCTGGGCCATGCACTTACACACACTGGCCCCTCCCTTTCTAGGACAGGGCTCCTGTTGTTCCTTGCTTTACTCAACCTGGGAGTTGGGCTTATCCCCAAGCAGTAGGGGCTGTGTTTAGCTGGGGAGCCACAAATAGCAGCAGAACCCCTGTTCCCACTTTTTGCTTGGCTTTGAACCAGGAGCGTTTTGCACATTAAGCAAACACGATACCCACCACCCCACAGAAACATGCTTGTCTGTTTTTTTCTGTACATAAACTTGGACAAATATTCTGTTACTAATTCTTTGCCCAAGGCAGAGCAAGAGCAGGGAACAAGACCCCCCCCAATACTTCTCTAGACCCTTTGCTCCCAACACAGGGCCCAGGGGGGCTGTGTGCCTCCAGAGGAGTGACCCACCTCATATCCCCAACATTTCTGCCCTTCATGGATGGACCTTTGGGGGCAGGCCCAGATGCTCCATCCTCTCACTCAACTCCTATCACACACTAGAGCAGGGCAGCCCCGAGCCATGGGAAGAGGCTGCAGGAGCTGAGAGTTTCCCTAGAGCTCAGGGACCCATAATAAGGCACCATGCCCTGTGTCTCTCTTGGAAGGCGCAGAAAGGGATTGACTGGGGATGGGGAGAATAGCTCAGGGTTGTGCAGCTTGTTGTCTGCTTAGGGGTGTGGTCAGAAGACAGGCCTCGCTGTGAGCAGGATTTGAACCTGCGCAGGGAAACCCTATTGGATTTCAAGTCCAACGCCTTAACCACTCGGCCATCACAGCTATGAAGTCAGTAGTGTCCCAGGGCCAGGGAAACTGGTAACTAATCCCAGTGCCCAGACCTGACATCACCTCCCCCACCGAATTCACACAGCAAACCTGGCTCCCCGAGAACAGGGGGAGCCTGGGGACTCATTGCTGGGCCATGGAGTGACGCATTAAAGCAGCCACCTCCTGTGGGCCTGTGAGTGTTGCTGTCCCTGCTGTACAGACAGGGCCATAGATTCACTGGTCTCATTAGCATCCCTTTTCCAGAAAAGGGTGCCAACATAGACACAGCCAGCCTGTGTGTCTGTGAGTGCAGGAGTGACATATATATATATATATATATATATATATATCATATGCATATGATAAGTATTGATTATTCTATGTGTGTTCAGTAAATGTGGCGTGTTGCCTTATCCCTCTGAAAAAGATCCCTAGTACTTCTTTTAAGTACAACACTTGCTGCCTGTCTACACTGGCGGGGAGTTCTTGCGCAAGAACACTGACGTTCTAATGTGTGAAATCAGGGCTTCTTGCACAAGAACTATGATGCTCCCACTCAGAAATAAGCCCTCTTGTGCAACTGTTCTTGCGCAAGAGGCCAGTATAGACAAGGACCATGAATTTCTTGTGCAAGAAAGCCCTATGATTAAAATGGCCTTCAGAGCTTTCTTGCACAAGACAGTGTCTACACTGGCATGGATGCTCTTGTGCAAAAACACATCTCTTGCGCAAAGGTACATGCCAGTGTAGATGCTCTTGTCTGGAAGAGTTTGTGCAGAAGAACTCCTCCGCAAAAGAGTTCTTGCGGAAAATCATGCCAGTGTAGATGTAGCCACAGGGGAGAGAACGCTCATGCAGTGTAGATGCTCTGCAAGTTTTGGGGCAAGAACAGGTGTTCTTGTTCAAAAAGCCTGCAGTGTAGACATGGCCTTGGAGCATCTGCACTATGGCTGTGTCTAGACTGGCCACTTATTCCGGAAATCAGCCACTTTTCCGGAAAAACTTGACAGCTGTCTACACTGGCCGCTTGAATTTCCGCAAAAGCACTGACTTCCTACTGTAAGAAATCAGTGCTTTTTGCGGAAATACTATGATGCTCCCGTTCGGGCAAAAGTCCCTTTTCCGCAAAACTTTTGTGCAAAAGGGCCAGTATAGACAGATGAGATTTATTTTCTGCAAAAAAAGCCCCGATCGCGAAAATGGCGATCGGGGTTTTTTTGCGCAAAAGCGCGTCTAGATTGGCCACGGACGCTTTTCCGCAAAAAGTGCTTTTGCGCAAAAGTGTCCATGCCAATCTAGATGCTCTGTTCCGAAAATGGTTTTAATGGAAACCTTTTCCATTAAAAGCATTTCTGGAAAATCATGCCAGTCTAGACACAGCCTATGAGCGTGTTTTTGCACAAGTTTTTGCACAGCCTGTGAGCGTGTTTTTACAGCTCATCAGAAGAGAGGGCTTTTTGTGCAAGATTTATTCCTCTTTCTATGAGGAATAAGCCTTTTTGCGCAAGAGCTCTGACTTTTTCCAGGAAAACGACCAAGTATTGCTCTGTCATCACTGAAAGATGTTATGGCAGCTGTGACCCAACAGGTTACTTAGAGTTCCCTTCCCAGCCTCTCTCTCCCCACCTGCAGGAAGCTCTGTGGCGCACTCAGCACTAGCCCAGCTAGTTGTTGAAAGAGACAACCCAGAACTGGCTCCAGCCCCCACTCAGTAACCTGGGGAAATGACCTACCAGGCCTGGGCCCCTCGGAGAGGCAACGATTCCCCACTGGCCAGGGCAGAGCCTCCCTCTGACATAGTCATGGAGCCTTCTCCCCCTGGTCCTGCCTCCCCCTTCACTCAGGGTACGTCTAGATTACCGCGTTTTGTCGACGGAAGTTTTGTCGACAGATACTGTCGACAAAACTTCCGTCGACAAAGAGCGTCCAGACACATTGAGTTCTGTTGACAAAGCAAGCTGCTTTGTTGACAGAACTCCGTAGTCTGGACGCAACATTACAGGCAATAACGCCTTCTGTCGACAGAGTTCTGTCGACAGAAGGCGTTATGCCTCGTGAAATGAGGTTTACCAGCATCGACAAAACTGCTGAGTTCTGTCGACGTTATGTCGACAGAACTCAGCGGTAGTGTAGACTCTAGTATAGTTTTGTCGACAAAAGTCCACTTTTGTCGACAAAACTAGGTAGTCTAGACACACCCTCAGCTCTCACTGCTCGGTGCTGCCAGGGAGGGGCCTCACTGCTCGTCAGTGTTCCCGTTCCAGGAGCAGGGTGAGTTTCGTCGTGTGCACCAATATTGAGTTTGTGGGCGCCTGTTTGGGAGTGAGCCCCCCGCAGCATCTGCCAGTTACTAACAAATATCTTAGCTACATGTTAGGGTACGTCTAGACTACATGCCTCTGGCGACAGAGGCATGTAGATTAGGCTACCCGACAGAGTAAAATGAAGCGGCGATTTAAATAATCGCCCCTTCATTTAAATTTACATGGCTGCCGCATTGAGCCGACAAACAGCTGATCAGCTGTTTGTCGGCTCAGCGCGATAGTCTGGACACTCCCCTGCCGACATCAAAGGGAGTTGTCGACAACCCAGGTATGCCTCATCCCAGCCCTTATGGGGCTGTGGCTAGTATCTCTCTCCCACAGGGCCACTAGGGAACAGATGAGGGACAAGGCATGAAGCAGATCCAATGGGCTGGCTAAACCCAGTGTAAGAAGCACATGGAAAAAGACCCAAAAGGAGATGAGAGAACAGCATGAAAACATCAGGATCAGGACCATAGTAGCACATGTAAAACCAGGAACTCAAGAAAAGCCAGGACAGGATGATAAAGTGAAATCGCTGCTCCTTTCAACTTCAAAACTAATTTAGAACTTTTTGACAGTACCAACCATTCACCCTTTGCTCTCTTCCTCCAGCTTCCCAACAGGAAAAAAGGAACAATCATCAACAGCACACAGTAATGACATTAAAACAACACTGTCTGCTTGTTTCATGCTCAGAAGAGAACATTGTGACTCATTCTCATAGCTAGCAAGACCAACCACTTTCAACTACATTTTTCTAGTTACCAACTTTAAAAACAATTTCTGAAAGTACAGTCTTAGCATGTCCCTGTTCGCTACACACCCACACTCATGTGCATTCACTTTATCCTCATGAGGAATGTTTTCACACGACACTTAGAAAACTAAAGAACAGAAATAATCTCAGCAAAGTGCTTGTTCCATTCGAACACAGTCCACCAGGTTTAGAAATCTGCATATTAGAATATGCTCTGTGTCCCTGTTTACAGAAACACGCCTCCTGATTAGCATGTGGAGCACCTGGCAGGCAATCAAAATCTCCTGCTGTTTCTTCCTGAAACTGCAGATCCTGGGGCTCCTCTAAGTCAGTGGTAACAAACTGCCAGTCCGCAGACCAGCAAGGGGCCAGGAACCCCTGCGTGCCGGGCAGAGGTGGAAAGTAATAAAGTAGAAATACTTGATCACACTACTCAAGACCTTTTTTGGGTATTTGTACTTTACTCAAGTAATTTATTTTTGTTGTACTTTCATTTTTATTCAAGTTATTTTATTTTTTATAGACAATATTGTACTTTTTACTCCACTCCCATTTCCAGAGGCGCTGGGTTACTCACGACTTGCATCGTTCTGATTTGCTAAAGCCCAGCTGCATGTGCAAGAACCAGGCATCCAAGAAACAGCCAATCCACAAGCACAATGCCCCTGCCAAGGAAGCAGCCTTTTAATAGCTGCTCTAACACCTTGTCATTCAAACCCAGTATCCCTGCAGGCCCTGCCAGCCTGAGACCTGAGCGAGCAGGGCGGCTGCCCAGGGCTCTGTGCTGAGGGGGTGATATGAGCAGTCTCATGTGACCTTACCTGGGGCCAGGCAGCTAAACAGGAGGGAACCCAGCAGCCGGGGTCAGGGAGGACAGAGGCACTTACTTGTGCCGGGTGAATCCTCTGCTCTTGGGAGTAACAGGAGGATGGGTGGGTTCCTGGGGCGGGGACTCCCCATTCCCCCTGGGACAGAGGCCCCTGTGGAAGCCCTCGGGGGGGGGGGAGGGACAGGCTGTGCTGGAACAGGCTGGGGGTGGGTGGCTGAGGGGGGTGGGGATTGAAGAAGCGTCTGTGTGGGCACTTGGGCAGCCAGCTCGCCAGTGAGCAGCAGAGCACACGGGCCCATCCCCCCCCAGCCGAGCCCCCCAGCTGCTCTCCCAGGGCTGTGGCCGACCAGCCTGCACTGCTGCCAGCCCGGGCTCAGCTCTGCCAGCGACCTGCCCAGCCGCCTCCCTGCCAGGGGCTGCAGACGTGTCTGCTGGGGTAGAGAGGAGGGACGTGTCTGCCCAGCCAATGTGAGGGGTGCGCCTTTGGGACAGAGAATTTCTGTCCCTTCTCCCTGTTTCTTTTGTGGCCTAATGGACAAGGCACTGGCCTCTAGAGTCAGGGGTTGTGGGTTCAAGTCCCACCTGGGGTATAGAACTGTGACCTTCTGAGGGTTGATTGGAAGCTTTGGCTTGCTTTTTTCCCCATGAGAAATGGTTCCCCAAGAAATGCCACATCCCATAGGACAGCAGCTGTCTAGTCCCACCAGCTCCAGGAGTGACTCAGACAGAGCAAGGGGGCTGGAGCAGAGCAGGGTCTGTCTGGTGACAGGGCAGAGGCTCAGTAGGTGCAAGGGGGGAGCTACCTTGGCCTGACCCTTTTACAAATCCCTTGAGCATGGGGCTGGCATTGGGGGAAAGTTCCCTCAGCGATGGGATGAGGGGGCCATGCTGGGCTAGGAAGGCGCCGTTCTCCCTGCTCTTGCCCCCAGACGACATGGCTGCCAGGCCTCTGTGTGGGCAGACTGGCAGTTGCAGCAGCAGCACAGGGGCAGGAAGCCCCACTGATGTGGGGGGAGGCAGCCCCACCAGCAGGCAGAAGGCTGGGCCAGCATATGGAGGGAAGTGTTGGACTGCGTGTCCCTGCTGACTTGGAGCTGGTTTGCCAGGTGTCCAGTTTTGAACTAGACAGTCCAGTATTTGAGCTTTCTGTTCAGGAAACAAACTGAGAAAATAGAAATAGAAATGTCCGGTATTTTCTAAATAACAATAATGTCGATTGTGATGTCATGTCAAGTGTGTCCCGTATTTTTGTAGAAACCATCCGGCAACCTACACGGAGCCCAGGTGACGGGACACCTCCCAGTACTCACTGCTGCTAGCAACACCCTCACACCACTCCTCACCGCTCTTTTCTAACACGTGTAAGTCCTCTTGCGCAAGAGGGCAGTGTGGATGCGGGACAAGGGTTTCTTGCCCTATAGCTAAAATGGCCATCGGAGCTTTCTTGCACAGGAGAGCATCCACACTGCCATGGATCCTCTTGCACAAAAGCACATCTCCCACAGCGCAAGATGCCGCCAAACATAGCCAAAGGGACCTTCAGAAACGAAGTCCAGTCCTCTGCCCTCATAGCAGGACAAATCACCATCCAGATGGATGTCTGTCCAAAACAGGAAGCTACCAGGAGTGGGGTTTGAACCCACGCAGACAAACATCTATTGGATCTTAAGTCCAACGCCTTAACCACTCGGCCATCCTGGTGAAAGAGGAAAGGCTAGACGTGTGCAAGTTCTCTCCCCAAATAGCCCAGGGACTTGCTCTCAGAGCATCTTCCCGGCCCATCCCTGTGCCAGGGCTTCCCACCGAAAGGGTGAGAGAGCCGCCCCCTCCCCCCCAGTGAGGAGGGAAGCAGGGAAAAGGGAAACCAAACAAGAGAAAACATAACGTCCCCAGGGATTCTGAGGGATAAAGGCCTGGTGGGGAAAATACGAGAAATATGCAAATGAGCCTAAGTGTGGAATATCATGGAGCTTCATTTACATACTTAACGAGCCACCATTTTTGCAGAAGAGGCTCTTGTGCTAGAAGGATCTGTCTACACTGCCCCTTCTTGCGCAAGCAAACCCCTCTTGTGCAATGTCACTATTCCTGAAAATAATCGTCATAGCGGCATTGCACAAGAGGGAGTTTTCCTTGTGCAAGAAGGGGCAGTGTAGACAGCTCCTTCTGGAGCAAGAGCCTCTTTTGCAAAAATTGCAGCTCATTAGGCATGCAAATGAGGCTCAGCGATATTCTATGCGTAGCCTCATTTGCATATTTCTCATGCAAGAATCCGTGAGTGTAGACAGAGCCCTAGTGTTTTCCCTGCCTTGCATTTGGCCACCCCTTATGGATCAGGCCAGTGTTTACTAACCTTTTTTTTTGTACCATGGACAGCCAAACCCATTCACAAACTTTTCCCAGACCGGTAACATTACATTTACATATCTGCATATCCATTATGCAAATAACAAATCTGCAAAAGGAAATAAACTGTTGCCAGTCCCTACAGATCAGTGTTTGCAGATATCTACACTTAAAAAAATTCACAGAAACAATTCCCCTCAGGCTGCTGGAGGGGGCAGCTCCTCCCCCGGGGGGACTGGAGCCTGCAGAGGGAGGGGCGCAGGGAGAGGCACCCACAGAGGCAGGGGGCATTTGGGACACCCTTGTAATAAACTTTAGAAATTCTGTTTGGGGCAAAGGAGTTGGTGCCCCCAGGTGCCACCACCAGGCACCTTTGCCCCCCCTCCTGCCCGATGGGGGTGGGGGAGCTGCCATTGTATCTCCCCCCTTCCTTCTGTACAAGCCCTGCCCTGTGTCTCCCCCTCCCCCAGCCAGGCTGCTCTTGCTCCCCCAGTCTCCTCCCAACCTCCCCTGCCCCCTTTCCCTTCCTGTGACCCCCCCCGAGTTTCCCTCCATTGCACCCCTGCTCCCAGCCACCCCATGCCTGGCATGATCCCCCCAACCTCCCTTCAGCAACCTCCTGCCTCCCCTTCCTGCCCCCACCTCACACGTCCCTGTTCCCCTTCACCTCTCCTATCTGCCCCCCCTCTTGATCCCCCTCCCCACCCTCTCTGGGATGGCTCCCCCCACCCCGCACGAGCTGGTAGCAGCTTCCCTGGCCCCAGGCTCGGATCACAGCCCCCTCTGCTGAGAGCAGCTCTGGGCCAGATCCTCCCACTGCAGCCCTGGGGGGGTCGGCTCTCTGGGAAGGGGAGGGGGGGGGTCTCTCTAACCTGCCCCCCCAAATGCTGCCCACCCTGGGGCAGGGGCTGGGCCGGGCAGGGGCTGTCCAGGCTGGGGGCGCTGCCGTGGGAAAGGTTCCCAGGTAGCAGCTTTCTACATCCCACCGGCCCTGCGGGAGATTCCCCCTCCTGGCTGCAGCCCGGGCTCCGGGGGCCCAGCAGTGCTGCACCCAATGCTGGGCCTCAGGAGATCTGCTCGGAGCCGGCCCCCAAAGGCCCCGCAAGCAGAGGGCAGGAAAGGAGCCAGGCTGAGGCTTTGCCAGGAGCTGGCCGGGGACCTGGCAGGAGGTGGCTCCAGCGAGCACAGAGCCTGTGCAGGGCCAGCCTGCTGGGAGGGGAGCAGGAGCATCCAGCACCATTCAGGCCAGCGGCAGCCGACAATGGGGGAGCTCTGAGACTCCAGGGCAAAGGCCTCCAGCCCCCCAGGCCCTGGGGTTGGGTGGCCCTGGAGCCAGGCCCCCTGGAGTAGCATTGTGGCCGGGGGGCTCTGACCCACAGCTGGGCTGGCCCCAGAGCCCAGGAGTTTGGTCAGCAAGTGAGACTCGCCCGTCAGTCCAAGCTGCTTTCTCCCCGGCTACGGTTCCTGCCTGTCCCGCGCCAGTGCCACACACAGGCCAGTGGGGCAGGACGGGGGGTGTCAGTGGGGCCCTGCTCTCAGTCCATCCCTCACAGGCCCCGTGGGCTGCTCGAGGGCTGAGCCCGTCGCCCAGGCCTGGCGCGGGGATGTAACATGGGGCATGTTTCCCCCTGTGAGCGTGTGCGGGGGCAGGAGGAAGCCACACGGGCCCAGCTGAAGGTTTTGTGCTGGGGCTGGAGTCTTGAGCCCGAGTTGTCAGCCTCAGCTGGACTTGCTTCTCCCCCCTCTCCTGCCTTGCTGCCTCCTTTGTCCAGCAGCGCTCAGGGGCAGCCAGGAGAGCCGGCACCAAGGGCAGAGGAGGCCGAGGCACGAGCCCCTCAGTGCAAAATCAGTTTGCCAGAAAATATACAAATAAGATCATGACTCATGCAAATGAGACCCTAATTAGCACCTTTTTTTGCTGAGAAAACTCGTCGTGTAGATAATACAATAGAAGCACAGCGTGTCAGAGAATTGTTCCAGAGACACTCCCTGACGAGGGGGTTACAAACCCCGCGCTAGACCCCGTGCCAGGGTTTCGTCACCAGCGCGGCTGTTCCTGTTCTGTTCTGCGCTGTGAACGTTCCTGAGAAGGTTGGAACCAACCCGGCTCCTTTAGGGAGCGGAAGCTCCTAGGGGCGGAGACTGAGATGTTTAAACAGTGCGAGCAAATCGGGGGGAGCACCAGCCGGCCCAGGCGGGGAAGAATCGCACTCGGGTGTCCCGGGGTCTGGCTCGATCACAGCGGGCGGGCTACCGAGAAGGGCCGCAGGTGCAGGCTGCAGCGTTGGAGGCTGGGGACAAGCCGCCAACTTTGCTGCCACGGGGCGGGCTGGATTCTCTGTAGGCTCCATGGCTGACCCACCCTCCCCCGGGGCAGTTCAGCGGCTCGTGCCCTGGCCCTTACACGTGGCAGCGACCAGAGCCCCAAGCCCACCTGCCCCTCCCGAGGGAAACGCGGAGCCCGCACCCACCGGTACGCGGCCTGCGCCCGGAACAGCGGTGGGACCGGCAGCAGCTGCCCAGCCCAGCCCGGCCCGCGGCAGCGAGCTAGGGACTGCAGCCGCAGCTCGGAGATCTGGGCTCCTCCGCGCGCTCCGGTGTACCCGGGGTGCTAATTTACATACCCACAATGCATTGCGCACAGTGATTCTCCATCCGCGTCCATGGGGCCGAGTTTGCTCCTAAAGCCCCTGGCTCCCATGCAAAACTCGGGCTATCAGCACGGCAGAGCAACAGGCTGCAGAAGGGGTGGGGATTTGCAGATGGTCCGGTGTAGCCACCGTGAGTTGAGAAACAGACGCCATTTTTCTGGCAGCGCCTCTGCAGCAGCTGTAGTATACTCTGGTTTCTCTTCAGATTATATAAATCTTTTGTCTTTTACTAAAGATTTCTATGGTAAGGAACATTTATGAGTTTGTACTCAATTTTTTGAGGCTTCACTCCGGTGAAGCTACCCAATGGTGTAAAAAACAGAACTGAGCTATTAGTTTTTGTAGAGGCCTGTAGATGCCCATGTCTATTTAAAAATGTTGTTGTACCTTATGGTGTGCTGCTTTTTTTAATAGTAATAGTTGTCTTAGTCTAGTTTAGCTAAAACAAAAAATAGAACCATGTAGTGCTAACAAGAGGGGCTACATCTAGACTGGCATGATTTTCTGGAAATTTGTTTAATGGAAAAGTTTTCCGTTAAAAGCATTTTTGGAACAGAGCATCTAGATTGGCACGGACACTTTTCCCCTAAAGCACTTTTTATGGAAAAGCGTCCGTGCCAATCTAGATGCGCTTTTCTGCAAAAAAGCCCCGACCGCCATTTTCACGATTAGGGCTTTTTTGCGCAAAACAAATCTGGGCTGTGTACACTGGCCCTTTTGCTCAAAAGTTTTGCGCAGAAGGACTTTTGCCCGAACTGGAGCAGCATAGTATTTTGAAAGAACACTGACAATCTTACACGAGATCATCAGTGCTTTTCCTAAATTTAAGCTGCCAGTGTAGACAGCTGGGCTGTGTCTACACTGGGCCACTTACTCCAGAAAAGCAGCCGCTTTTCCGGAATAAGCTGCGAGCTGTCTACACTGGCCCCTTGAATTTCCAGAAAAGCAGTGACGATTTACTGTAAGAAATCAGCTGCTTTTCCAAAAAAACTATGCTTCTCCCGCTTGGGCAAAAGTCCTTTTTCCGGAAAACTGTTCCGGAAAAGGGCCAGCGTAGGCAGCACAGCAGTCTTTTCCGGAAAAAAGCCCCGATTGCAAAAAAGGGCTGTGTCTACACTGGCACCTTTTTCCGGAAATGCTTTAAACGGAACAGTTTTCCATTATAAGTATTTCCGGAAAAGCGCGTCTACATTGTCCACGGATGCTTTTCCGGAAAAGCATCCTGCCAATGAAGACGCTCTTTTTCCGGAAATACTTATAATGGAAAACTGTTCCGTTTAAAGCATTTCCGGAAAAAGGTGCCAGTGTAGACACAGCCCTTGCAAGTTTTTCTGGAAAAGCGGCTGATTTTCCAGAAAAACTGGCCAGTCTAGACACAGCCTTCCGTTAAAAGCATTTGTGGAAAATCATGCCAGTCTAGACGTAGCCAAGGGATACAATCAAAAAAAGTAAACACCTATAAAAAAGACAAATCAAATTTCAGAACAGAGGAGAGATGGGAGGGGGGAGGTAAATGTCTGTGAGCTAATGATATTAGAGGTGATAATTGGGGAAGCTATCTTTGTAATGGGTAAGATAATGTATATAACTGGACAAACGTCTCAGATGCTTCGCCAAAGAATCAATGCACACAAAAGGGATATCAGACAGTATCACAAAGAAAAACAGCGTCTTGCCATTTCAATCAGAAATGGCATTGTCTCAACGACTTGATTACCTGCATACTGCTTGGCTATGTCTACGCTGGCATGATTTTCCAAAAATGCTTTTAACGGAAAAGTTTTCCTTTAAAAGCATTTTCGGAAAAGCACATCTAGATTGGCAGGATGCTTTTCCGCAAAAGCACTTTTTGCAGAAAAGCGTCCATGCCAATCTAGACGCGGTTTTCCACAAAAAAGCCCCGATCGCCATTTTCGCGATTGGGGCTTTTTTGCGGAAAACAGTACTGTGCTGTTTACACTGGCCCTCTTGCACAAATGATTTGTGCAAGAGGGCTTTTGCCCGAACGGGAGCAGCACAGTATTTCCGCAAGAACACTGACGGTAAAGTGGCTGATTTCTTACAGTAGATCGTCAGTGCTTTTCTGGAAATTCAAGGGGCCAGTGTAGACAGCCGGCAAGTTATTCCAGAAAAGCGGCTGATTTTCCAGAATAAGTGGCCAGTATAGACGCAGCCCGGATGCGCCCGGGGGATGCGTGTGTGTCGGGGTGAGAGCGGAAGCCGCACGGACCCAGTGGCAGCTCCTGCCCAAGGCAGCTCCTGCTGGGTGTGCAGGCCGCAACCGGGGAGAGCACCGGCGGGGTTGGGAGTCAGGGTGCAGCAGCACCGCCGGGCTCCTTGCCGCAGAAGCAGGGCTCAGGCCGGAGAGGGGAGAGAGCGCCGGGCCGGGCAGACAGGCAGGGGAGGGCATGTCCTGGGTGGAGAGGTGGAGCGGCATGAGCACGTATGCAGATGCGGGCACGAGCGGAGGCTTGTGGGAGCGGGAGCGGGCTGGCGAGTAGGGCCCGCCTTGGGCACGCAGGGCTCGGTGTGGATGTCGGGGGCGGCTTGAGGGCGGGTGTGGGTGGTAGGGGAGCGTTTGGGGCCCGGCGGTGTGGGTGCACGAAGAGGTGTCCACCGTGATGTGAAAGGGTTTGGGCGGTGGGGGGCAGGCGGTGGTTGTGCAGGTGGAACTCATACTTACCTGGCAGGGGAGATACCATGATCACAAAGGTGGTTTTCCCAGGGTGAGGCTCATCCATTGCACTGCAGGTGTGCTGACCCCTGCGATTTCCCCAAATGCGGGAAACTCGACTGCATAATTTGTGGTAGTGGGGGACTGCGTTCACGCTTTCCCCTGGTGCTTGCTGTGAACAATAGACTGACAGATGACCAATCCAAACAGAGAGGGAATGTTGCTGCTCCTGTCCTTGCTCTTTTTTCTCTCTGCAGCAAGCATTGCTAGTTTTCTGCATTTTTCTTTGCTTGGTCCATGTTCTGTGCTCTGGCTTGGCCTGGCCTAGCCCAGCCCTTGGTGGGGAGGGGCTCTTTTTTCTGCTTCTTCCGCTATCTCCTGGGAAGCACATTGCTTTCCTAGGCCATTGATGCCCCTCTTCAGCCACCCTGCTCGCCTTACAGGAAGTTTCCCCTAACAGCCGGCCGGCCCTCGCTGCAACTGCAGCCCCTGCCCCTTGCTTCTCATCCTGGCCCCCCCCCCCCCGAGGTTCAGAAGAACCAGAAGTTCTTCCTTCTCTGCCTAGCAGCCTTTTATGGCCCTGAAAACTCTTAGCAGCTCCCCTCTAGCAGACTCCCTTCCAATCTTCTACACCCCGCACAGTCAGTTTCTCTTGCATTTTTCTGCATTCCCTGTCTCCGATTTGTATGAGTCTGCCTCCCTTCCCACCCACAGGGTACAATGCTCCAGCTAGGCCTAATCCTCACCGTGCAGAGCGGAAGAATTACTTTTCCTGTCTTGCGCACGACGCTGCTGCTTCCGCTAACGCGCCCCAGAATGATGTTCGCTGCTCTGGCAACCCGTTTACCGCTCTCAACTCCCATTTACCTCGTGGTCCGCTGTGACAGCCAGCCTCTCCCTGGCCCTCTCCCCTGCTGTGCCGATTCTTGTCCACAGTATTCCTTCCTAGACAGCCGTTTCCCATTCTCTCTCTCTCTCTCTCTCTCTCTCTCTCTCTCTCTCTCTGCCACCGTGCACGTGGGCGCAAGCAATGGATCGATTGTTCATAAGCGGAGTACTTTGCATTTGGCCTTATTGAACTTCATTGTAGTCTCTCCAAACCATTTCTCCGCTTTGTCCAGATCATTTTGAATTGCGAGGATCCCGTCCTCCACAGCACCTGCAACCCCTCCCAGCTCGGGGTCCTCCGCAGTCTTGATAAGCGCCGTCTCTACGCCGTCCATCCGAATGGCCGAGGAAGGGAACTGGGCCCACAAGGAATCCCTGCCGGACCCCCGCTTGTTACGCCCTTCCAGCGAGGCTGGGCACTACGGCGATAACTATTCCTCGGGAACGGTATCTCTGACCCTTTAGCAGCCCCCTGACGGTAGCTCCGTCTAGTTTGCGTTTGGCTAGCGAGTGCATTCGTGCGCAAGTCACGTGAGACGGTACCCACAGCTTTCCTGAAGACAGCAGATATACCCTTTTGATAGGTTGCCCCTTCCCCCTCTTCGGGAATCTCTCCCGCCTGCCGCGAGTTTTCTGAAATAATCCTCCATGTCTCAGATGTCACCCCAGTCAGCTCCTTGAGTACGTGGCCGGGGGGATGCATTTCATCACACTGCCTCGGTATCTCGGCCTTCGCAACATCCTCCGGCCTAGGCCCCAACTCAGCGGCTGCCGGGAAACAGATTACTGGGGCTACGTCTACACTGGCACACTTTTCTGGAAATGCTTAAAACGGAACAGTTTTCCATTATAAGTATTTCCGGAAAAAGCGCGTCTACATAGGCAGGATGCTTTTCCGGAAAAGCACTTTTTCTGAAAAAGCGTCTGTGGCCAATGTAGACGCGCTTTTCCGCAAAAAAGCCCCGATCGTCATTTTCGCGATCGGGGCTTTTTTGCGGAAAAGACTACTGGGCTGTCTACACTGGCCCTTTTCCAGAACAGTTTTTCCAGAAAAGGACTTTTGCCCGAACGGGAGCAGCATAGTTTTTCCGGAAAAACACTGACGATTTTACATTAGATCATCATTGCTTTTCTGGAAAAGCAAGCGGCCAGTGTAGACAGCTGGCAAGTTATTCCGGAAAAGCGAGTGCTTTTCTGGAATAAGTGGCCAGTGTAGACTCAGCGGCTACGTCTACACTGGCCCCAAATTCCGGAAAAGGGATGCAAAGCAGGTAAGTCAGAATTGGGAAATCCGCGGGGGATTCAAGTAGGAATGAGATCCTCCGGAAAAGGGCTTTATTCCAGAGGATCGCGCCAGTCTAGAGGCCGACGTCTAGAAGCGGCGGACATGTTTATTTAAATCCCGCGGGGATTATTTAAATCCCCCGCGGATTTCCCTATTCTGACTCACCTGCTTTGCATCCCTTTTCCGGAATTTGGGGCCAGTGTAGACGTAGCCAGCCTGGGGCTGTGTCTAGACTGGCCAGTTTTTCCAGAAAATCAGCCACTTTTCCGGAAAAACTTGCCAGCTTTCTACACTGGCCGCTTGAATTTCCACAAAAGCACTGATGATCTCATGTAAGATTGTCAGTGTTTTTGCGGAAATACTATGCTGCTCCCTTTCGGGCAAAAGTCTTTTTCCGAAAAACTTTTGCGCAAAAGGGCCAGTGTAGACAGCAGAGATTTGTTTTCCGCAAAAAAGCCCTGATCGCAAAAATGGCGATCGGGGCTTTTTTGCGGAAAAGCGCGTCTAGATTGGCCACAGACGCTTTTCCGCAAAAAGTGCTTTTGTGGAAAAGCATCCTGCCAATCTAGACACGCTTTTCTGAAAATGCTTTTAACAGAAAACTTTTCCGTTAAAAGCATTTCCGGAAAATCATGCCAGTCTAGACATAGCCTGGGGCTGTGTCTACACTGGACACTTATTGCGGAAAATCAGCCGCTTTTCCAGAATAACTTGCCAGCTGTCTACACTGGCCCCTTGAATTTCCGGAAAAGCACTGATGATCTACTGTAAGAAATCAGCTGCTTTTCCGGAAAAATTATGCTGCTCCTGTTCGGGCAAAAGTCCTTTTCCGGAAAATTGTTCCGGAAAAGGGCAAGTGTAGACAGCACATATTTCTTTTCCGCAAAAAAGCCCCGATCGTGAAAATGACGATCGGGGCTTTTTTGCGGAAAAGCGCGTCTACATTGGCACGGACGCTTTTCCGGAAAAAGTGCTTTTCCGGAAAAGCATCCTGCCAATGTAGACACGCTTTTTCCGGAAATACTTATAACAGAAAACTGTTCCGTTTTAAGCATTTCCGGAAAAGGGTGCCAGTGTAGACATAGCCTGGGTGTTTAAGCACCCTGTGACAACTAGCTCGCCCTGTCCCCTCCCTCAGAGTGTTGCGAGTTCCCTTCATAGCTCTTCGCTGCCCGCTTCGGACAAAAGTATCAGGCATCCTTTTTGCACTGTCCGCAACGTTTGCCGCCTCACCCTTTCCCCAGAACACTGACGAACACGTTCCACGGTGCAGACAAAATAAGCTCTTTCGAAAGATGCTCAAAAGAAGCAGCGCCATTGGCGTGGTTCAAATGGCGTAGCTTATTTCGAGCCGCAGCTGTGGCGTAGACGCGCCCAACCGGACCAGGAAGGTCGGCCTACGGTCTGCAAAATGCAGTCCTGCCGCGTAAGCCGATACCACGGCTACTCGTTTTGCGTTTCTCTTTCCCGTGCCGTCAAGTCCGTTCGACGCTGTACGCTTCTGAAGGAATAGGCCTTCCGTTCTACCTGCGGGCCGAGAGTCACATCTGGATGCAGGTGGGGAGGGGGGGCGGCGCGGGGCTTTTTTGCGGAAAACACTACTGTGCTGTCTACACTGGCCCTTTTCCGGAAAAGGACTTTTGCCCGAATGGGAGCAGCATAGTATTTCCGGAAAAGCGGCTGATTTCTTACAGTAGATCGTCAGTGCTTTTCCAGAAATTCAAGGGGCCAGTGTAGACAGCTGGCAAGTTATTCAGGAAAAGTGACTGAGATTCCGGAATAAGTGGCCAGTGTAGACACAGCCATTATGTTTAAACAGCTGCCGTATGAATGTACCTGAAAGTCACAAGGATCAATGATCTGTGTGAAAGGCAGGTGGCCAGTAATTAGAGCCCCAAGTATGTTGTGTGCACAAAGGAAGGTAGGAATGTGCACCAGGCAGTATGATAATGGTGTTTACTGTATGTTTGTAACAGGCTCCTGCCCATATCCGGTATGATCAGCTGTTTGTCGGCTCAGCGCGATAGTCTGGACGCATGGGTGTTGACATCAAAGGTATTTGTTGACCACCCAGGTATGCTTCATCCCAGACTGGTTTTCCTATTGTTAGGCAGGACCCTGCAATCCATGTTCTCTCCTGCTTTTCTAGCCTCTGTTGCCTTGTTGCCTTCTGCAGGTGTCCCTTCTGATGGGACAGGCACGTTCTTCTCAGGGTTTGGGTACCATGTTGCCCTAGAAAGGCTTGTGGCCAAAAGGCAGGCCTTACTGTGAGCAGGAATTGAACCTGCACAGGGAAATCCTATGGGATTTCAAGTCCAACAACTTAACCACTCGGCCATCACAGCGCTAAGTAACAGCAGGCTAGGGAAACTGATAAATAATCTCAGTGCCCAGGCCTGACGTTACCTGACCCACAGAATTCACACAGCAAACCATTTCAACAGTCATGCAGAGGGGTCCTGGGTGCTCTGGCCTGAGGCTGGCTTAGAGGGTTTGTATCCCGTCCTCATCGGATGTTTACAGCCCTTCCTCTTGCTTCTCCCAGATCTCTCTTCAGTTCAGTGCCAGCCCCTCCCACTGCAGCCTGGGGAAAGGGGAAATCTCCACAGAGACACTCCCAGCTGGGACCCTCAATCCCTTCTGCCCTCAAGGGGAAACCTCACAAAGGAGATTCCAGGCAGCCAGGCCATGGGGGTCTCTGAGATTGCCCCTGTCCCACCTGGCTGTTGCCATGGTTGCTCTGTGAGGTCACTGCCTCCCAGCCAATAAGCTGAGGTGCTGTAAAAGTTCCTTGTGATGTCACTGCTGCCTGGCAGGCTCATGTTGTGCCCCAGGCAAGCCCCTTGGCATGTGTGAGCTGCTCCCCATGCCCCCCTCACTCAGGGCTGGTTCTGGGGCTCACACAGGGAACATCAGAGGCTGCCAGGGGCCCTCCTGTGGGGCTGTGAGTGTTGCTGTCCCTGCTGTACAGACAGGGCCATAGAGTATCAGGAGGCTGCAGCGGTGGGAGACACTTCCCTGGATTCGGGAGGGAGACGAGATGTCAAGGCCCATGACTTGGAGCCAGCTACCGATACCCATGGAAAGCTGATTTTCAGAGGGGTGTGATCAGCCCTTCCTGTGTATCTGGCTTCTTCAAAGGGGCTTAATCAGGAGCTAAAAGTTGAAGAAGGGCCATTTAGAAGGGTGAATTTCTTTCCCTGACAGGCTTTTCTGTGTGCCCCAGTCGCCTAATGGACAAGGCACTGGCCTCCTGAGCCAGGGATTGTGGGTTCAAGTCTCACCTGGGGTTACAGTTGCCTTTTACTGACAAAGATTTTGCATTCCTCCGCTCTCTGAAATAGTTGGCAAGGATGCTCTGCAGTTACTGTCTCCTTCTCTGCAGAAGCTGTCCAGACCCCTCACTAGCCAATGTTGGCGTTAGGTGCAGATCTGGTTCCTAAAACCCCCGGGCTATGTCTACACTGGCCCCTTTTCCGTAAGGGGCATGTAAATTTCACCTATCGTCGTAGGGAAATCCGCGGGGGATTTAAATATCCCCCGCGGCATTTAAATAAAAATGGCCGCCGCTTTTTTCCGGCTTTTAAAAAAGCCGGAAAAGAGCGTCTAGACTGGCCCCGATCCTCCGGAAAAAGCGCCCTTTTCCGGAGGGTCTTATTCTTACTTCAAAGTAAACACTCTTCTAAATGGGTCTTTCTTGCCTCTCTCAAGGCATTTTTCTCCTCAGCAGTGCACAAGAGAGAAGCTGTTGCCAGTGGCCCTGCAAGGCAAGATGAGCTTTGCCTGCCCCCCTCAGCCTGACTCGCTACTTGGCCCCATTCCTGCCTCTCTTCACAGGCTGACCGACTGGCTGAAAGGGGCTGCGGCTGCTGCCGACAGGGAAGAAGCTGGGAGGCAAGGTGCTGGCAGCAAGAGATTCCAGCTGCCTCTTTGCCCTGGGTCTCAGTGCGCCATGCCGGCCACCAGCCACCTTGACCAAACCTCAAATCAGCTGGACAAGCCAGCCCACATCACTGTGAGTCGCTAGTGGCCCTGTCAGAGAAGAGCCATTGGCAGCTGCAGAGACAGCCCTTCAGCTGCCGGACACACCTTTCTAAAAGGGCTATTTGTGAGCTGTGTTTGGGTTGGCTGGCTAGTAAAGTTGGTTAGTGCATGAAGCTAGTAATACTAAGGTCTTGGGTCCAAGCCCTGTGCTGGCCACAGGTATGTTTGTTGTGGTGACTGTTCTCTCCCTCCTTTAGCTGCCTGCTATGGACAGGGAAACAGAAATAGGCACAAGACTGTGAGCTTTTCAGGAAATAGGCCAGAAAACTGGTAAGAGGAGGCTCCAGCCTGCACAGACCCAGGGGTTAAAAGGGCCTTGGCCTGGCCTGCTTTCCCCAATAGCAGGGAAACTCTTCTCTTCCCTCTGTTGTGGGGCCACCTTTGGGCCTGCTGGCTCAGCTGTTTAGAGCTTGATGCTAATAATGCCCAGGTCACGGGTACAAGCCCCATGCAGACCCCACAACAGCCAAATTAGTTTTGTTTGAGCTGCTCCCCACGAAAAGCGGTGAGAGGGAGCCCTTGGCTGTGGGACCCACTTGTGCCTGTTGTTCAGGGTTAAATAAGATCTCCCCCAGGAGGCTGCCTGTTCCCTTCCCACCTGCATTGGCTGGGAATCAAATCAAGCAAGGGGCAGCAAACGCCAGGCACTGTCATTGTCTGGGCCACAGATACAGACCCTCTTGGAGCTGTGGTCCCAGGAGGAGTCTCTGCAGGCCCTGCAGTCCATGCGGAGGAATGCCGACATTTTTGGCCAAATGGCCAATGGTCTAGCAAAGAAAGGTCACCTCCCTCCTACCCCCGCATCCTACCAAGTCAGAGCCAAGGTCAAGGAATTGCCGCAGGGGTATGTGAGGGAGGAACCGCATTACTGTGCATGCTCTCGGAGAGGATGAAGAGCGGTGAGAGGCAGCCCACAGCTGCAGGACCTGTTTGTGCCTGTTTTTTCAGGGTTCAAGTAAAAAGGCTCAGCAAGGAGCTTTGATGCTCCCTCTTTACATTGCATTGGCTGGGAATTGAACCCAGGTCAACTGCTTGGAAGGCAGCTATGCTCACCACTATACCACCAATGCCTGCCTGCAAAGTTTCTGGGAAAATTAGTGAGGAAATCCTACATCTGCCATGAGGCTAGCCAGAGGCAAGAGGGTGCCTGTGTTGTTTGGGTAAAGCAGAACTTCTTGGCTATTAGGCAAAGACCAGAAGTGGCGATGCTGGGGTAGTGGCTGCCCTGCACTCTCCGTGGTGTGAGGAGCCGGGCAGCAGAGGAGTCCCAGAGGTTGTTGGGTGGGAGAGTAGAGTTTATCAGACTTTGGGCTAAGCTCTAGAACAGCCAAGCGAGAGGTAGGGAATTGACTTCTGGATACTCTGTGTGGCCCAGGGATGCGGACCAAGAGCCGTCCTTGTGTTTTTTGCCGTAAAGGGTTGTTTCTGGGTTCTTTGCCTAAGATCGAGCACGTCTGCCTTTCGGAGAGCCATGTCACAGGCACAAGCCCCCAGAGACCCCTCCAGGGACACATCACCGGACCAAGCAAGGGGCAGAAACACTGGGCACTGTCAGTGTCTGGGCCAGAGATAAAGACCCTCTTGGAGCTGTGATCCAAGGGGGGGGGGGGGGGTCTTTGCAGGCTCGGCAGTCCAGGTGGACGAATGCATACATTTATAAACATAAAAACATAAGAACGGCCGTACTGGGTCAGACAAAGGTCCATCTAGCCCAGTGTCCTGTCTGCCGACAGTGGCCAGCACCAGGTGCCCACTCACTCTTGTGCAAGAAGTTTTACAGTAAAGCGTGGTAAGAAAGGGCTTCTTGCATAAGGGAGTGTCCACACTGCCATGGATGCTCTTGAGCAAAAGTATATCTAGCACATGGCAGGGTGGATGTGTTCTGTGGGCTGCTGGAGGGCTGATCCCGTCACCCAGGCCAGGCTCGGGGAATGGAACATGGGGCACGTTTCCCCCTGTGAACGTGTGTGGGGGCAGGAGGGAGCCACACGGGCCCGACTGAAGGATTTGTGCTGGGGCTGGAGGCTTAAGCCCGAGCTGTTGGCCTCAGTGGGACTTGCTCCTCCCCCCTCTCCTGCCTTGCTGCCTCCTTTGGCCAGCAGCGCTCAGGGGCATCCGGGAGAGCAGGCACCAAGGGCAGAGGAGGCCGAGGCACAAGCCCCTCAGAGGTGACAGGACTGAGGCCTGTATCTTGCCCAGGCTCACGCCAAGGGGCTTTCTGTGGTGCCAGGCAGGGGAAGGATGCCAGGCTCAGGCCGGTGGGAGAAGGGGCAGCGCATTCCAGGGCAGCAAGGGGAGCTGCAGGGAGTGAGACTCGGCATTTCTGCCTGGTTTCACTCAAGGATCTTTCTGTGCGTGAAGTACCCGTGACAACCTGTGCTGCTGGGTTCTCCTGCCCCTCCCCTGGGAGGCCGTCCCCTTCGGGGGGATCTTGCCCTGGCACTCATCAAAAAGCCCCACCTGGGCAAATCAGCCCACCCCAGGCACCCTTCCATAGCTCAGCTGGCAGAGCAGAGGCCTATAGCGGGTGCTGATTCTTCACCCTCCCCCTGGCTGCAGGCCCGGCCTTAGGACCAGGCGGCTGCCTTGGGTCTGTCCCTTTGGGGCCTGGTGCTACAATTGACAAAAAGGTTTTGGGTACCAGCTCTCAATCATATGTCTTGGGCTGCGCAGGCCTTGAGTCATGGCAAGAGCTGGAGGGAAATGGGGAACGGCTGCACTTTGGAATGGGAAGGGGGTGTCTGGCACGATAAAGTTGAACAGTTTTAAAGGCCTTTTCAAGGCAGGCACCATGGGTTAGTTGGCTAAAGCACCTTCCTTGTAAATCGAGCTCCTGGGTTCAACTCCCAGTGGTGCCTTGTTGCCAGGTCAATGGGTCTTTTCTTCCCACCATTCTTCAACTTGTATCTGGAGTTGGTTTTACCTTCAGTTGAGCTTGGTGGTGCCCTCACAGTGGGAGTAGGATAGTAGCAAAGAGCAGGAGGTGCCCTAGGGCTTTGGTTTAGTGAGGCTTAGCTAGACTTGCTAAATCAATTTCTGGAAGATGGATTGCAGCAGTGAGCTCCACCTGAGTGAAGACATGGCCTAATGATACAATTAGTTAGATGCTGACACTAACAGCCTCACTGCAGGTAATTCATAGAGGCTACATCTACACTAGGGGCTTTGTCTAGACTGGCCCATTTTTCCGGAAAATCAGCCGCTTTTCCAGAAAAACTTGCCAACTGTCTACACTGTCTACAGTGTTCTTGCGGAAATACAATGCTGCTCCCGTTCGGGCAAAAGCCCTCTTGAGAAAATCATTTGCGCAAGACAGCCAGTATAGACAGCACAGTACTGTTTTGCACAAAAAAGCCCTGATGGCTATAATGGTGATCAGGGCTTTTTTGCGCAGAGGCATGTCCAGATTGGCATGGACGCTTTTCCGTAAAAAGTGCTTTTGTGGAAAAGCATCCGTGCCAATCTAGATGCTTTTTTCCAAAATGCTTTTAACAGAAAGCAGAACATTAGAAGCAAGAGAAAGACCAAGCACTTGGAAGTTATTTAAGCACTTGGACGTTTTCTTATACCACTGCAGATCGGATTTCAAGGAATAGCCAATTTTTCTTGATTTGTTTTAAATGTAATATAAGATTTTTTTATTTTTTGTTTTTTTGTTTTTTGCGAGTCTTTTAGACTCCTAATTTGAAATTCAGTTTTCCTTTTAGACACCACCTCATACCAATTGAAAAAGGCATCCTATTGAACTTGGGGTATCTTAGATCCTCTGGATTCCAAGGTACCCTTCAAGTGCACTATTTTACCAATATTAAAAGTACCTTTCACCAGAAACTGTCTAGATGAATCATTTTGTGTGTACACATCCCACTTATCCAGAAACTTGCAAGTTTTAGGTGAGCAATGCACATACATGAGGGCTGTGTCTACACTGGCATGAATTTCCGGAACTGCTTAAAACGGAATACTATTCCGTTTTCAGTTTTTCCGGAAAAGGAGCGTCTACATTGGCAGGCTGCTTTTCCAGAAAAGCCCTTTTCCCGGAAAAGCATCTGTGGACAATGTAGACACGCTTTTCCAGAAAAGAGCCCCAATCGCCATTTTCGCGATTGGGGCTTTTTTCCAGAAAAGACTACTGGGCTGTGTACACTGGCCCTTTTCCGGAACAGCGGCTGATTTTGTACAGTAGAGCATCGTTGCTTTTCCAGAAATTCAAGGGCCAGTGTAGACAGCTTGCAGCTTATTCCGGAAAAGCGGCTGATTTTCCGGAATAAGTGGCCCAGTGTAGACACAGCCATAGTATGCTGGAGTCCCCTTAAGGGAGAACGGGAATCTCTTTTGACTGTCCAGTACCTATTACCTCATTTACACAGGGAAACACAGGTGGGGAAGTCTGCACTGTCCAGGCATCATCCCACGATTTCTGTCGCCGAGGTGATCCTGACCCCCCCAGTAACAGGATGTAGCTAGAAACAGGGAGGGGTAAATGGGGTTAGTCACCACTGAGACCTCATACCATCCGAGACTTTTAACTGCTAGAGCTGGTTGCTCCTTCACAGCGGGCAGCCAGGGTGGCTGACGGATGCCCCAGGAGTCTATCCCAGGGAGGTGACAAGACTCAATGCTCATTTCTCAGGAATCATGCACTCAGTCAGATACATTCACACACTCAACAAACGCATGATTTAACAACCGGACTTATATACCAGACTCTCCCACCAGAACGGTCTTATTTCCAAATTCCTGACAACTGTTTTTTTTTTAAAGCAGGCACACTGGTTTTAAACTGACCTCGGATCTAGCAATTCCACCAAGCACCTGAAGCCAACCGGAAGCCCTCTACTGATTCTCAAAGTAGGGATTTAAAAGGCCCCTCACCTTGCTTGTGGTGCCTGGAGTTAGGTAGGGAGTGGCCCATGGTTTTTCCCGAACGAAAAGCAGGATGTGTGGATCTGAGTCACGGCATCAGAATTGTTGTGAAATAAACACATGCTAGGTTTAGGGTTCAAGTTAGACAAAACCATTTTAATATCCCAGTTGGGGGGGGGGGTGTTGCAGATGGCAGGGAGTTACGCCTTACCGATACAAGCCCCTCCTCACACTCAAATGCCTGAGATATTTATACCTTCTTACAAAGTCACAGTGGAAATTTACAGAGAAAAGAGGAAGTAAGGCACTTTACTCTTAGATGGTAACATCTGCTTGACCCGATAACAAAATGCAAGCAGTGCGATTTTTTGTTTGTTTAACAGCATTGTGGTTTCTTGCTCAACTTGCTTAGGAAGCTCGCTTCTGACACAGGATACACTGCGTATGGTTCAGTCTGTGGCCAGGCTAGTGAGGCCTACCTCCACAGTGTGTACTGGACATAAATTTTACTTAATTTAAAATAAAGTTTGATCAACTACCATGAGAAAGTTAAAAGGTTTAATCTCTTTTATAATTCAAATGCAACTGCCCAGATGTAGCCCCAGCAAAATGTCTTGACTAATTATGTAATTAACAGTGAGTTTCCATTAGCAACAGTAATCTACAGAAGGTTTGGAGAGGGCAGGGCTGTGATTGGCTTCGCCGGGCCAGGGCGGGCCTGAACACTGCTGAAGGAACCCACTCAGGGCAAATTGCTCAAAACCAGGACTGCTGACAGCGCTTGACTGGAGACCTTTCCAAAATAGGCCACAAACCAGTCACAGTGAGCCCTTCAGCTGCCAATCCAGCCTGCAGGAAGCCTCATGAGCAAAACACCTCAGATACCCCAGCTCTTTCTATGCCACAATCAGCCCTGGGCTTACAGAGAGGTGAGGGGCTATAGAGCCCAATCTTTCCAACCCAGAACAGACGCACCCAGTTCCAAAGAACCAGCCATGAATTCCTGGTCAATTTATACTTTAGATCTTATCCACCAGATCACGGTAGACCAATCCTTTAGAACCTAATGTTTATTAATAAAAGACAGAAAAGGTTAAGAATAAGGCTGTTAAGGAGAATATATTATATACATCAATCAGCAAGTTCTTGATGCAGGATCTTAGTGGAGATGTTACAAACTACTAGCATAAGTCTTTCAGGTACATCGTATGTCAGGATGGGTCAGCAATCCTTCCCGTGTCTCTGTCCTTAGCAAGGCTGCTTCTCGGATAAGTAGCAAGACTGAAGACAAGATGGAGCCCCCCTCATGGCATTTGATATTCATTTCTGGTGTCTCTCAAGCTGCAGCTAATCACATGGTCAAGTGACCTGTTTCATATTCCAGCAGCCATTGTGCTCCGGCTGCTTTCCAGCTTTCCACACGCATTCTTCAGGTGTGTATTGGACACCCTGAGAACCATTGTCCTTGGAGCTATACTGATTAGCATAGTCACTCATTGGACATTCTGTCCCCATGACAGGCAGTCCATACACAGCTTCAGCAGAGCCCATAGTCATAACTCCCCATACAAACTCCAAACAAGTACACAAATACCATACACAGAATCAGCACAATATCAGCTTTCGTTTGACACCTCACACGGCCCACTTTGTACCAAATTTGGGGCAAACAGTTCCTCGTGATCACAGCAGTTACCTGTATGCTCACCTTAAAATCCAATAATGTGACAGAGGCCTCAAGAAAGGGTTGGGGTTTTGAGGATTTGGGATGCAGAAACAGGCAAGTGTCTGGCCAGGGAGACGATGCAATGTGTGGCCAGGAGAGAGGGTGCAAGAAAAAAGAAGCTTGTCAGTGCAAGCTGGTGGTGCTGGCTGCTGGAGGAAAGGGAATTTAGGTGATTGGGAGGGAGTGTCTGGGAAGGACAGCAAATATTACCTGGCTTTGGGCCCCCTTGCAGCAGCATCTCCAGTCACACTGTCCTGGTCACCCTGGAGGGAGGCTCTGCTGCTGCAGCAGCAGCCACACAGACTAGGACCAGCCCCGGACACCAGAAGCACCACTACTGCACCCATTCAGTCCAGGGCTGGAGGTGTTGCTGCTGCAGCCATACAGTCCAGGACCAGCCCCAGAGGCACCCCTGACATGTCCATGTGGCCCTTGAGGCCAGCAATGCAGTGGCAGCAGTGCCTCTAGTGCCGGCCTCAGGTTGTATAGCAAAGACTCAGCCTAGCGCTGCCTCCTCTATAGTGGTTACAAAGCATGAAGAAGGGGTTGGGCCGAGCTCCTTCCCCCTCAGTACATCTTAATTTGGAGGTGGGGCCTGGCACTGCCTTGTGGACAGGATCAAAGCCTTAGGCAGGCTGCATTCTGTAAACAGAGAAAAATTTTGCTCACCACCACTATACGGTTTCTCACCTATGTGGGTTCATCTATATGCAATAAGACTTGAACTCTCGCTATAACATTTCCCAAAGTCAGAGCAGTTAAAGGATTTCTCTTCTGTGAGAGTTATCATGGATAACAAGGTGTGATTTCTGACTGCAGCATTTCCTACAGTGAGAGGAGGTGAATAGCTTCTTCCGTATCGGTTTTCCTATGTCTAACAAGGGTTGAGATCTGACTGAAGATTTTCCCACAGTCAGAGCAGCTGAACGGTTTATCCCGCGTGTGACTCCTCCTATGGATGACAAGGTGTGAACACCGACTGAAACTTTTCCCACAATCAGAGCAGCTGAAGAGTTTCTCTTGTGTGGACTCTCCTATGGCTAATAAGCTGTGACCATCAAATGAAGCTTTTCCCAGTCAGAGCAGCTGAAAGGTTTCTCTCCTGTGTGGACTCTCCTAGGGTATGTCTACACTACCCTCCTAATTCGAAATAGGAGGGTAATGTAGTCATACCGCAATTGCAAATGAAGCCCGGGATTTGAATTTCCCGGGCTTCATTTGCATAAAGCCGGCCGGCGCCATTTTTAAATGCCGGCAGTTCGAACCCCGTGCCGCGCGGCTACACGCGGCACGGAGTAGCTAGTTCGGATTAGGCTTCCTAATCCGAACTAGCTGTACTCCTCATTCCACGAGGAGTACAGCTAGTTCGGATTAGGAATCCGAACTAGCTACTCCATGCCGCGTGTAGCCGCGCGGCACGGGGTTCGAACTGCCGGCATTTAAAAATGGCGCCAGCCAGCTTTATGCAAATGAAGCCCGAGAAATTCAAATCCCAGGCTTCATTTGCAATTGCGGTATGACTACATTACCCTCCTATTTCGAATTAGGAGGGTAGTGTAGACATACCCCTATGGATAACAAGGATTGAGCTCTGACTGAAGCTTTTCCCACAGTCAGAGCAGCTGAAGGGTTTCTCTCCTGTGTGGACTCTCCTATGGCTAATAAGCTGTGACCATCAAATGAAGCTTTTCCCACAGTCAGAGCAGCTGAAAGGTTTCTCTCCTGTGTGGACTCTCCTATGGATAACAAGGGTTGAGTTCTGACTGAAGCTTTTCCCACAGTCAGAGCAGCTGAAGGGTTTTTCTTCCGTGTGGACTCTCCTATGTCTAACAAGGTGTGAACTGTGACTGAAGCTTTTCCCACAGTCAGAGCAGCTGAAGGGTTTCTCTCCTGTGTGGACTCTCCTATGGATAACAAGGGTTGAGCTCTGACTGAAGCTTTTCCCACAGTCAGAGCAGCTGAAGGGTTTCTCTCCTGTGTGGACTCTCCTATGGCTAATAAGCTGTGACCATCGAATGAAGCTTTTCCCACAGTCAGAGCAGCTGAAAGGTTTCTCTCCTGTGTGGGTTCTCCTATGTCTAACAAGGCGTGAACTGTGCCTGAAGCTTTTCCCACAGTCAGAGCAGCTGAAGGGTTTCTCCCCTGTGTGGACTCTCCTATGGATAACAAGGGTTGAGTTCTGACTGAAGCTTTTCCCACAGTCAGAGCAGCTGAAGTGTTTCTCACTTGTGTGGGCTCTCCTATGGAAAACAAGGGCTGAGCTCTGACTGAATCTTTTCCCACAGTCAGAGCAGCTGAAGGGTTTTTCTCCTGTGTGGGCTCTCCTATGGCTAATAAGCTGAGACCATCGAATGAAGCTTTTCCCGCAGTCAGAGCAGCTGAAAGGTTTCTCTCCTGTGTGGGTTCTCCTATGTCTAACAAGGTGTGGCCTGTGCCTGAAGCTTTTCCCACAGTCAGAGCAGCTGAAGGGTTTCTCTCCTGTGTGGACTCTCCTATGGATAACAAGGTTTGAGGTCTGACTGAAGCTTTTCCCACAGTCAGAGCAGCTGAAGGGTTTCTCTCCCGTGTGAACTCTCCTATGTCTAACAAGGTGTGATCTCCGACTGAAGCTTTTCCCACAGTCAGAGCAGCAGAAGGGTTTCTCTTCTGTGTGGGGTCTTTCATGTTTAATAAGAGTTGCACGGTCACTGCAAGAAGAAGGTGAATGTTGATGGGGGATTTTCTTTTGAACAGGTGTGTTTGTTTTCAAACTTCTGCTCCTGTGACTGGATTTATCCTGTCCTGCTCCTGGATGGTTTCCCTGCTGCCTTTCTAGAGTACGCTGACTGTCACAAGTTTCTCCTTGCTCAGGACTCTGAGAAAGATGCCCTTCAGATCTTTCCACTAACACCCCACATGGAGCCATTTGCTCAGGTCCTTCCTCCTGAAGACTCCTCTCACTGTTCTCATTCAGCATCTCATCACCTGCTGGGATGGAGAGAGGAACCACACAGGAGTCATTCTATGTGCGGAGCTGAAATAAAAATTCTCAATGGTGAATAGAAAATGGGGGAGAAACCCAAAGAATGGCTGGAAAGATTCAATAATCATGAGCTGAGTTCACCCTGCTCCCCCATAACTATTTCCCCATCTGGCACTCTCAGACTGGAGTTGATGACAGGCTGAAGGGCCAGTCAGACTTGATGAAAACACACAACCAACATCTGCTATGAGAACACATAAATTGGTTTGAGTCAATTTAGCTGATTTCTCACCTGTGTGGGTGTCATTGATTATCTCCCCTTCCTCACAGCCTTGGAGATCCAGGATCTGCAGCTCTTCCCTTTGCTCCATCCAGGAGAGCACATGAGCTCTGGAGACTGGAAATCCTATTCAGGGAGCAATTAACCAAGTGCTGATCTTGTTCATTAAGGTCTGTGCCATTCCTGCTTCCAAAGCCAGGTTCTGAGTCTCCTACCCAGAGAGGCTCCTTCCCCACCTTCCAGAGACTGGTCTCTGGCTGGTACAAGATCCCTGGACACACTAATTCCATCCTTCCCCCGCCCCACCACCATATTGGGAATAGCCCAGCTGACTTCCATGGGGAACTGAGCGCTCTGCTGCACTCTGCAGGATACAACTCAGTCTCCCTTAGGGCCTGTTGCATACTTGGGCAGGGCAGGAACACACTGCTCATAAGGGGAGAGCTCTAAGACTTTCAGGACTGACAGACGCCTCTAGCCAGGACTCTCATTTGAGCTGACACATGTCAGGTCTCTAGGGCTGAGAGGGAAAGGATCCGGCAGAGCTCTAGAGCCCTATGGGCTCTGCCCACAAAGCTCTTGGCTGGGGGCTGGACTTTCCCTGCTCTTGGACTCAGATGCTCTACTTGAGCCAGAAGGAGACAGGAGAATTGTCTGATCAAGAAAATGAATCCTTGGCTGGCCACTTCAGGCCCTGCCTATGGTCCACACTCCTGATCCTGACTGACTGTGCCATGGTGGGCCCTGTCAGCTGCCCACAACAGCTGTCAGTCCTGCAAACAGCCAGGGCAGTGCCGGCCTGATCCTGTGGCCAGCCAAGGTGGAGACAGGATGGGCTGCTTCTCTGCTGCTTGTAGATGCTCCTGCAGCTCAACTCCCCTTCTGCAGCTTTGATTCTACTCTGCCAGTAGCAGCAGCCCTCCTCTTGTGGCCAATGGGGCCTGCCATTTGGTGACTCTCTGGCTTGCATAGAATCTACCAGAGGCAAGGAAGGACTATGAGTTGGCACCTTTCTTCCAGGGGCTCAGCACAATAGCACAAGGGGACCCTACAGCTGCTAAGAGCAGCTGCACCCAGCCCCACAACTCTGGTCCCTGCCGTTCCTGCCTGGGCCCTTCCACTGACACTCCGGCCAAGGCACAACATGGGCAAGATGGTGGGAACCACAATGAGACCTTGGCTGCGGGAAGAGCAGCACCGCTATTATGTCACTGAATCTCCTCTCACACAGGAACCAGGATTACTGGGGCAAATACTGCTAATATTGGGGGTTCGGGCAATGAAGGACCCTGAACCAAACCCAACCCAGCTGCTCCAGAGCCCACCCAGCTTCTGTTATGCAAGGGGACAGGAATCCTCACCCAGCCAACTCACAGCTTCGTAATTCTCCTGCATCACATCGCTGTAGAGGGCTCTCTGGCCTGGGTCCAGCAGAGCCCATTCCTCCTCAGAGAAATACACAACCACCTCCTCGAAGCTCACAGGCTCCGCCACAGCCATTTCCTGTCCCTGGCTCTGCAGGCCAGGGGCTGAGCTGGAGACAGACATGGGTGTTCTGCAGCCTGGCAGGGGGAAAAGGGGAATTAGAGACATTTCAAAAAGGGCTTTAATCCTTTCCACACCCCAATTCTGCCCAGACTCTGTCCCCGGTGAAAAACATGCTGGGCTCTCCCGTTTCGGGCAAATGCTGAGTCTAGATATTCCATAAACACCACACACAAGTTAGATCCGAAAGCCGTATTTATTTCTCTCAATACCTGGCTTGAGTTATATTACTTTGCCTGCAACAATGGAGATTCAGTTCTCAGCACCCAGTGTTTCTGCTAACAAGTCACATATTCATCTGCCTGAACATGGACATAGGTTTAATTTAATTTGGGCTGCAGTATTTATAATCCTTAGTCTTAGTGAATTGATTTGCAGCCCAAACTTTGGTTCTCTCATCTGACACAGACTTTATAAACTCTCTCCACAACAGAGAGGAAGTGAAGTTAATATGAGTATTCAGATGCATATTATTAAACACGTGTGCTGAGTGTTTGCAAGATAAGACCTTAAAATTCATGGATTCATAGCATCAGAAAATATCCCGAGCCATGCAGTCTGTCCCCTCTGTGGCACAAGCCATTATACGTAGCCCAGCTACCCAGGCACAAAGCTCTGTTCCCCCACAGCATGTTTTCTAGAAAGTTGCCCAGTGCTGATTGGAAGACATCAAGAGATGGGAGAACCCACCAGTTCTTTGCTGATTGGTTTCAGCAGCGAATCCTCTTACCCATCAAATATTTGTGCCTCCTCTCTAGCCTGAAATTCTCTGGCTGCATCTTTCAGTTATTGACTCTCACTGAACTGTATCCACTAGACCAGGGGTGGGCAATTCATTTTGATGTGGGGGGGGCACGCCAAGATTTTGGAAAGTGGTTGAGAGCTGCACTCTTCCAAGACATTAAGCAGGAAATACAGCGAATGGGATGGACACTGGGAGAAGAAGGGAGTTTTGGGTGAGGGTTTGGGATGAGGAGGGAAAGAGGGGTCTGGGAAGGAGTTTGGGTGAAAAAAGCAGGTGTGATCTGGGGCACTGGATTAACCAACTACTCATGAGATATTTAAAGTAAGGTTAATTTAGAGAAGTGGCTGAGTGGACAAATAAGGGGCTGAGGGTTTCTGACCATGAAGAGCTCCTTGAATATTTGGATGCAGGAAGAGAACAAAGAGTTTGGGTACGTGGAGTTGGGGGCAGGAGTGTGGGGCAGAGAATTAGGAGGGGAAGAGAGAGGTTGGGGTGCCAGAGGCAGGCTTTGCCTAGGAGACTTACCTGAGTGACTCCCGACCAGCAGCCTAGCACCTCTCTGAAGCAGACAGGAAGCCTGCCCAACCCTCACACAGGCTGTGGGGCCGTGTGGGTGTTTGAATAACTATGAGCCAGAGGGGAGAGGGCACAGTGCTTCCTTTCTGGCCTGGGAGTGGATGCCTTCCTGCTTTATCTCTGGGCTCACCTTCACTTTCTGAGTGGCTTGCAGGTGGGAAGTGGCAACCACGGAACTAGCCCAAAGCTCGCCAAGCATCAGAGGGCCGGATGTGATGGCCTGGCGAGCTAGATCCGGCCCATGGGCTGTATTTTGCCCAGGCCTGCACTAAACTGAAGAGCCCTTGCATATCCAGCAGTTTCTCACCATGAACAAACTGATACCATGGAAGCCAGTCAGCTCTCAGCCTTTCAGTCTATTTATTGTTTGAAACCAACCCCATATTGAAACTGACCAGTGAAATCTGAGCCTGAAGATGCCGTCCATTGTGTGCTTTAACATCACCCCTTTAAGCATCACACCTCGTAGATCAGTGATTCTCAAAGTGTCTGCAGGTCCCCATGCAGTGTCCCTGGGGCTCCTCACTGATCTCAATTTAGGGTTGTGTGCACCGTGGTCACTGGGTTTGGTTGGTAACTTCAATGACAATCCTATGAAGATGATTTTGCTGGAATTTTCTCATTTTTAGAATCGCCACATGAAAAACTCACCTTGTCTGAAATCTCCCAGGGATTCTCCTCTTGCTCTCTCCAGTGCAGAGGGCAGAGTGTCTAGTGGGGGAAGGGATAAGAGAGGTGAGATTCCAGGCTCTCCTCTTTATAACAATGTCCCCACGCTGAACTCTGCGTTTCACTTGTATCAGAGACCAGACAGAAACACACTCAAGTGTTTAGTATGAAACGGTTTGAAATCTTCCGTGTCCTCTCTTGCTTGGGCTCCTACCAGCAATGGAGCGAACATCTCTGCAGCCTCATCCCTGCCCCAGGAGACAAACTGAAAGTGAGATTTACTTTTCCCTTCTCATCCCCTCCCACCTGGTTTCTCTCAGTCACTAACCACCTCTTGTCATAACCTAGAGCTGCACTGGGGGAAGACATTGCCATGACATTAACATTACCTATTTTGATCCATTTACACCAACGGGAGGTTCAGAATTTGCAAACCCCTGGCTCTATTTGCAAGCAGATGACTCTGTTTGCTCAGTGCCTCTAAGGAGAGCAGCATGATGGGGCCGTCATTCTCCACGTGGGAATTGAGGCAGGGGAGGGTTGGCTTCAGAGGCCAGATTCAATAGTTTCTAAAACTTTCCCCTACTCCATCCCTTCTAGGTACCTTTGAATTCCCTCAGAGTCTCCGACAGTGCAGTCATTATCTAGGAGAAAGAATTTACTTGTTCTTCCAGTTTAGGGGAAATCTCCTCTGGCAGGTGGACCTTTCCCTGAAAGGTCCCACTGCTGTTCACCTCTGGCCCGGAGAGACCAGCTGGGGACAAAAGTGGAATTGAGTCTCAATGGCCAATTTACTCTTTGGCCTCCAGGCGATGAGGGACAGGAGGTTCCTACGTGAAGGGCTGAAGGAATCTGCCCACTAGAAACCAGACTGAGACTCCGGGTCCCTGCTGCCCTGGTCTAAGTGTGCCCAGCAGTGACAGACCCATATTCCAGTCCCACAGTCCTGAGGCAGCCAGTCCCCAGGTAGGTGAAAGCTCCAGGAAATATCTGAAGTCAGACTGTGCCCCTGAATGGGGAATTCCAGAGTCTGCTGTGCAAGGGTGAGACCCTCAGAATTAAGTGAGCCAGAGACATTTCTATCCAACATCTGGCTGTAGAGCCCTGGGGAGATGTGGTGCCGACATCAGCTCCAAGCTCTTTCCCTGTGCTGTGCAGTATGACAGGAGTGCGAGCCACCTACCTGCTCAAGGTGTTTCTTACGTCCTAGAGAAAAGAGACAGAAAAGAATCTCAGCTGCACTGGACACACACAGGGAAGGCATTTTGCAAATATGGAGAAGAGACGCCCTGACCTGACCCCAGAGCCATAGATTCCGTGAGCTAATGGGGCTTTGCCATCTCTAATAGCTCTGTGCTTGTGACTCTGCAAAGCACAACAGTCACTCGCATGGCAGCAATGCACACGCCGAGTTACACCCAGATCGGATGGCTGGACCCCAACACTTGTGCCTGCATAGTGGCTCTCCCTAGCTGAGGAGCAGAAGTTATGAGGGGTGGGAGAGGGGAGCTGTGAGGGGATGGGGGCAGGGCGAGAGGGGGAGGGATGAGGGAGGCAGGTGTCCAGTTTGGGACTGGAAGCCCCTGGCCCAACAGGCTCCTGGAGATGCCAGGCAGCGCCACTGGCCCAGGCTGTCGAACACCCAGTTTGTGTCTCCACAGGCTCCCTACCAGCCCCTGTGCAGCCCGTGGGGAAAGTCCCTGAGTCGGCATATCCGGCTCTTAGCATTGGAGCAACTGAGGGGGGAGGAGGGGTCAGCTGGGCCAGGGCAGAACAAGAACCACTCTGGGCAGCACGGTGAACAGGGTTGGCCACTGACCAGGCTCCCTAACTTTAATCCAAGCCCCTTCCCTTCTGCCCCCCCCTCGCACCCAGTTCCTCCAGTGCCTGGCTGGAACGGCTGCCCCACTGCCAGCCCTGCTGCTTGGCATGGTGCAGTCATGGGGCCAAGGGCAGGGGAATCCTCATGTGTGGAGAGCAGCTGGGGGCTAGATGGGTGGCCTGGAGTGCAGGGGACAGGAGAGAGGGATGGACCAGAGGATGTCTGGCTCAGGAGTGGAGTCACAGCTTCTCCCAGGATCCCGTCAATGTATTGTTCCCAGCATGGTATATCAATTGGGGGACATACTAATGTGGCTTGGGTTTTTTTGGGGGGGGAAGGGAGGAGGAGGTGTGTTTCAACTGTGTTTTCAACAACAGGGTTTCATGTTGATAAGCTGAATTTCAGAAAACTGAACATGTCCCTGACAGCAATAACAACCGTGAATAAATTGTACCAAAACACCAACATTGAGCCTGCCACTTGCAGAATCTAGTTTCATTTATAGATGTGGTACAAGAAGAATTAAATGACATCTAAAAAAAGATGGCCAGGCCCACTTTTGCCAGATGCTAAGCACTAAATTAAAATTGAACACTCAGCAATTGGAGCAAAAATGGTGGAAGCAGAATGCAAGCCACAGTTCATTCGGCCATGCCAGAAAGGATGGAACTCTGTGTTCATGGCTGTGGAGAGAATTTGGTGCATACGGAATGAACAAGAAAGATCCATGAGAAATGGGTTCCCAGGACTCCACATTCAGTATGCAAGAAGCAGTTTTTTGCGTTATGCTTTTCTTTTTGTTAAACCCCCCCCCCCCCCCCACTGATCATTCTGTATTTTTATTAACATTACGTATTGGCTGGTCAAAAGGCTGAATCTAGCAGAGTTGGTTTTATTGGCAGAATATGCCATGGTTATGGGCCCATTGGTGAAAGCACTAAATATTATCCAAGCACAGATAAGTACACTAATGGAATGGAGTGCAGCTGCGTAAATTATACCAGATTCAGGGGGTAGCAGAGATTTTTTTTTCAGTTTATCCTGTACAGACTAACAGTCTGGTAGCACTTTATAGATTAACAAAACATATATGTGGTATCACGAGCTTTCGTGGGCACAGCCCACTTCTTCAGATGACTGGAGTTTTGAGTTTAGGCTGTGCAGAGCCAAAATAAATACATCTGTACAGCCTAAACTCACAACTCCGGTCATCTGAAGTAGTGGGCTGTGCCCACGAAAACTGACGATACCATGCTTTGTACATTGCAAACACCTTTCAAATCCAGCAGCACAAACATACAGTCGAGTGGGCCGGGCGAAGTGCGGGGGGCGGTCTGCAGCCTCCTGAGCCTGCCCAGCGCCTCCCAGGTGAATAAGGGATTAAAATAAATGTTGAAGCAAATAAAAAGGCCCCTGGCCAGGGCCACTCTCTGACTCGCGCCTCATCCCCCTGGGGAAGCTGCTTTAACCTCCCCACCCCGCGCTGAGTCTGCCCAGAGCCCACCCTAGCCCCGCCCCTGCATCTGCCCCGCCCCCCGCCAAGTCCACGTGGAGCCGGGTCCCCCTTGGGACACTCACAGACCGCCCAGGGCTGCGCCAGAACCGCTGCGCATGCGCAGTGCCCGGGCAGGAGCCCACAGTGGCACCGCCTCATAGGTGGGCATCCCCCGCCCCCTCCGCGCGCCGCCCCGGGACCAACCAGAAGCGCCCGGGCAGCCACGTGGAGCGAACCCTGCAACCCCAGCAGCGCGCGCCGGCCCCCCGCTCCCAGCCCGGCAGGGAGGGAATCCCCCGGGTCGCTCCACGCGCTGCAAAAGCCCCGCCCCACCTGCGAGCCGGCCCGGGCTCCGAGACGCGGAAGTAGCCTCTGTCCGGGGGGCGGGGCCAAGCAGCGCCCGGTCTGAGCTAAGCCCTGGCGCTGGAGTCTGAGCGGAGTCACGGAGCTGCTGCGCATGCGCGGTCTGACGGGCTACTCCGCCCATGCTCCGCGCTCCCTGAGCCGGGAGCCGTTGTGAGGGGCCGTTGGGGCCGTTACTCGCTGCGGGGAGGGGCTGTGACCTGCGCTGCTGGTGGGTCCGGCGCTGGGTATCGGGGCGCGCCTCACCTGCCACTGCGGTCGCCCCCCGCCCCTCTCGGGCTGTTGGCGCTTCCTGATGCTCGTGCTGGCCTGGCGGGGGGGGGAGGGACCTGGGTGGTGCCGGGCGGGGCTGTGAGGGGGCTGCAGAGTGTGCGGGGGGGGGGGGATTTGAACACAGGGTGGAGGGGCCCTGGCCTGAGGGGCGCAGCGATGGGGGGGCGGTTCTGGCCGGGGCAGTTCGCGGGGGAGGCCCAATGGCCCCTGCAGGGGGGGAGCGAAGCTTTTGGGGCTTTTTAGATTTTTAATTTTGATGGTTTTTTTGTCCTCAGTGCTGGTGCCTGACGCACCCCCCCCCGGACCTGCTCCTCTATTGCTGAGCTCAGGACAGTGACCCGGCCCCGGTCCCCCAGCCCAGAGGCAGCCATGGCTGCAGAGAGCCCCGTGGAAAGTGTCCGGGAGGAAGCGCCGCGTCCCGTCTGCCTGGAGGATTTCACAGCCCCTGTCACTCTGGAGTGTGGGCACAATTCCTGCCAGGCCCCCCTCAGCCCTCAGGGCAGAGACACTGAGCAGCAGGGACCCCTCCGGCCCAACCGGCAGCTGGCAAACGTGGTGGAACTAGCCAAGCCCCTGAGTTTCCAGGCAGCACAGAGAGCAAGATGGGACGGGGTGTGTGGGGAGCACCAGGAGGCTCTGAAGCTGTTCTGTGAAGAGGATCAAACTCCCATCTGTGTGGTGTGTGACAGATCCCAGGCTCACATGGTGGTGCCCTTACAGGAAGCTGCCCAGGAGTACAAGGTACAGAGTGGCTGTCCAGTGTGATGGGAAATAACATTGGGTTTTAATTACAGGCTAATTTCACTGACTGTTACCGGCCACAGATGTGAACCAACCAGTGTAAAGCAGTGGTCTCCAGCCTTTTAAAGTATCACTCTTTGAATTTAAGTGCAATCCAGGATCTACCTCAAACCCAAATACCCTTGCCCCACCTCCTTTGTGATCCTTTTCCGAGGCCCCACCTCTGCTCACTGCATCCCTTCTCCCTCCCCCATCCTTTCTCCCTTTCATCAGGCAGGGGGAGAGTGTTGGAGTGCAGGAGGGGGTTCAGGCTCTGTAAGGGAGTTTGAGTTCAGGGGGCTCAGAGTTAGAGAAGGGACTTGGGGTACGGGAGAAGTATACAACTAGGACAGGGATACAGGCTCCAGCTGCACACTGCTCACCACAGGTGGCTCCTCTTGGTGGTGCAGTGGGGCTGAGGAAGGCTCACCCCTGCACCACTCTCAAAAGCAGCCTACAGACTCCCTCTGTTTGTGGAGATAGAATGCAGGGTGGGAGAAGGAAACAGCTCCAAGGCAAAGGGCAGGAGATGTGCAGCAGCAGGGAGAGGGGTTAGCTGAAGTGCTGCACTTGATAGCCTCTTAGCCAAACCAGTCAAGATCACCTGTCAGAGGCTCCAAGATCTACCTGTAGATCCCGATCTATTGGTTGGTGACCACATCTGTAAAGCCTTCATGATCCAAGAGATGCAGTAAAAAGTAAATGTTCTGGCTTTGTGGCAACTTATGTCAAGTCTTTACAGATACCTGATGTGGGAAATGTTTCTCTGAGGCTCTAAATCCTGAAACCCAGCCCTCACTGGTGGGAGGAGGGGTGTTTGCACAAGGGAAGGTGTTAATAATCAGAAAGGTTTAGATTACAGGAGCTACAGGCCACTCTGTCAGTGAGCTGCCTTGGGACTGGAGAAGAGGAGGTTACAAGCTGTTACTGATTGGATGAACTGGAATAATAGCTGTCATTTGCCTTATAGACCTGCAGTGACCTGCACAATACCCAGCACGGGAACGTCCCTGCTCTGAGCAGGTCACAGTCCAGTTAGACAAACTGTGGGAAGGGAAGGTGGGGCAGCAAGTTGCTCATAGTCGCCAGACACATCAGGGATAGAGTTCAGTCCTGAACCCTGGTCCAATTGTTAGACTACGCTGCTCCCTGTCCCTCAGCATCACTGAACAGTGCTGAAGTGTGGCTCTTAGGAGAGAAAGATGCCTTGATAAAGCCCTAGGCTCGGCAGGGAGAAGAGGTTTCCCACTGGGATGCTGAAGTTCTGGGCTGCTCCATGAGGGGTTGAACTCTGATGCAGCAGCTGGCACTAGATAAGGTCCCTGCTGGACAAGGGCAGAGTTCCACAAAACTGGGACTCTCTTAAAGGCAGATAAATGGGCTCCCAACATCTAATGTGATTTGCCCTCGTGCTTATATCTGTTTCTTCAGGAAAAATTGGAGACTCATTTGAAGACTCTGAGGGAGGAGAGAGAAAAGCTGCTGAGAAGGAAAGCAACAGCAGAAGGGAAAACCCAGGAGTATCTGGTAAGTGCTTGTGGCTATGGACCAGCAGGGACTGGCAGTGGGAGGGCTGTGTTAGGAGGCAGACTCCTGTGTGGCCTTGGTGAGGTTCGGCTTGTTTGTGTTTCCCCTGGATCATGAATTGCTGGCTGAGATCCATGTGTGGAAAGGCCTTGAGAATCCGTGTCAGTGCATGAGTTAATGTCCAGCCTTTGTGGTTTTCCCAGACATCCTCCCCAAGTGAGCTGCATGTGTTCCTGAAGGACTGTCTGCTCACTTGGTGCATTTATATGTTTGCTTCTTTTTCCTCCCTGGGTATCTGTCAGGCTGGTGCTGAGTCCTGCCTCCTGGTGCTCTGGATATGAATTCCCAGAGCCCATGAATAACAAAAGATGCTGCCCATGACAGACATGGGAACATCCCATTCAGAGGGACACGGGGCAAAGGAGATGCTGGGAGAGACGCATCTGCCTAGTAATCACAAAGAGGCAAACTTTAGAGTTTTCCAAGAAATTCTCCCTACTGCGCACTCAGCTCCCCGTGAAAGGGCCGTGGGCTCCATCCATGCCCCTGACCAGCCCTTTCCCTGTTTTCACACAGAAATGGACCCAAGCCAAGAGGCAGATGATTGTGGCTGAGTTTCAGCAGCTGCTGCAGTTTCTGGAGGAACAAAAGCAGCGACTCCTAGCCCAGCTGGAGAAATTAGATGAGGAGATTGGGAGGTTCCAGATTGACACTGTCAGGAACCTCTCCGTGCAGATTTCCCGTATCAGCGAGGGGATCGGGGAGCTGGAGGAGACCTGTCAGAAGCCAGTGAGTGAATTCCTGCAGGTGAGAATGAGGGACAAACATCCCAGCTCCTCACACAGCGAAGGGGGGCTCCTGAATCACAAGTGCTTGGTCCCCGTTGTCAGATCTCAGTGTAACACCTTGTGCATTGCTGCCATGTGAATGACTCTTGTGCTTTGTAGAGTTACAGGCACAGATCTATTAGAGATGGCAAAGCCCCATTCACTCAGGGGATCCATGTTCCTGGGGCCAGGGCAGGGCCTCTCTTCCCAGGTTTGCAAAATCTCTTCTCAGAGGTCCCCTGTGTGTGTCCAATGGGGCTGAGATTCTTTTCTGTCTTTTTTTTTCTAGGACGTCAGAAGCGCCCTGAGTAGGTACGTGGCTCTCACTCCCCTCACACTGCAGAGAGCAGGGAAAAGGCTTGGAGCAGATGTTAGCACCACATCTTTCCAGAGCTCTACAGCCAGATGTTAGACATGAATATCTCTGATGCATTTAATTCTGAGGGTCTCATCCTCGCACTTGAGACTCTGGATTTCCCCATTCAGGGCACAGTCTGACCTCAAGTGTTTCCTGGAGCTTAGAGCTGTCACCTCCTTGGGGATTGGTTGCCGCAAGACTGTGGGGTGGAACATGGGCTGTCACTGCTGGGCACTGTGCACATTCAGCCCAGGACAGCAGGGATCAAGAGTCTGTCCCACTTGAGGGTTGTTTGGAGACCTGTGTGGAAGGAGCTAGGTTGAGGGGAGCTGGTGTCTCAGTCTAATCCCTATTGGACAGATTCCTTCAGCCCTTCTTATGGGAACCTCCTGTCCCTCAGCATCTGGAGGCCAAGGAGTGAGTTGACCATGGAGACTCTATTCTCCTTTGCTCCCCCAGCCAGTCTCCCCAGGCCAGAAGTGAAGAACTGAAATGGGATCTTTGTGGGGAAGGTTGAATGGCTATGAGATGTGTTGTCCCTGCTCTCAGGCTGGGAGAATTGGAGGAATTCTAACTCCAGGCCTGTTAGAGCTGAGACTTACTAGCCAGAACTTATCAGCAGTAAACGACATACAATCACATTGAATTGTTTCTGTCCAGGTGTGAGATGGGGCAATTCCAGCTGCCCGAAGAGATTTCCCCTGAACTGGAAGAACAAGTCAGAGGTTTCTCCCAGAAAATGATTGCTCTGTCGGAGACTCTGAGGAAGTTCAAAGGTACCTGGAAGGGATGGATGAGGGGAAAGTGGTTCAATTATCTGAGACTATTGAATCTGGCCTCAGAAGCCAACCTTCCCCTGCCTCAGTTCCCATGTGGAGAATGACGGCCCCATCAGTCTGCTCTCCTTAGAGACACTGAGTGAACAGACCGACCTGCTTGCAGATAGAGCCAGGGGTTTGCAAACTCTGAACCTCTCGTTCAGAGATCAAAATGGCTAACGTTATTGTGATGGCCACGTGTTCCACCACCATATGTCCAGGTTATGATAAGAGGCAGTAAGTGAGTGAGAAACCCAAGTGGAAGGGGATGAGGAGGGAAGAGTAAATCTCATTTACGGCTTGTCTCTCCTGGGACAGGTGTGAGGCTGCAGAGATATTGGCTCCATTGCTGGGAGGTGCCTGTGTGAGAGAGGAAATGCAAGTTTCAGACTCTTTCATACTAAATACCTGAGTGTGTGTCTGACAGAATTGAAATGCAGAGTTCAGGGTGGGACATTGTTATGAATAGGAGAGCCTGGAATCTCTCCTCTCTTATCCCTTCCCCCACTAGACACTCTGCCCTCTGCACTGGAGAGAGCAAGAGGAAAATCCCTTGGAGCTTTCAGACAAGGTGAGTTTGCTGGTGGAAATTCTTTAAGTCATGTGAGAATTCCTGTGAAAATATCTTCATGGGATTGTCATTGAAGTTACTAACCAAACCCAGCGACCATGGTGCACAGAGCCCTAAATCACCCAGTGATCAGTGAGGAGCCCCAGGGGTGCTGCACGGGGACCTGTGGACATTTGGAGAAACACTGGTCTAGAGGTTTGTGATGCTAAAGGGGTGAAATTAAAGCACAAAACGGACGGCACATTCAGGCTCAGATTTCACTGCTCAGTCACTTTCAATATGGGGCTGGTTTCAAACAATAAATAGGCTGAAAGGCTCCTTCACCCAAATTCCCTCCTAGAACCCTCTATCTGTCCTGTATCCCAAACCGTTACCCCAAACATACTCTTCTTCCCAATGCCCGTCCCGGATCCTCCATTTCCTGCATTTATGTCATGGAAGAGTGCAGCTCTCAGCCACTTTCCATTTGGCCCCCCCCATGAAAAAGAATTACCCACCCTGTCGAGTGGATACGGCTCAATGAGAGCCAGTAATTGAAAGCTGAAGCCAGACTATTTCAGACAAGAAAAGAGGCACAAATGTTTGATAGGGAAGAGGATTAGCTGCTGAAACGAACAAAGAACTGGTGGATTCTCCCATCTCTTGATGTCTTCAAATCACTGGGGGACTTTCTAGAAAATACACCGTTGGGGAAACAGAGCTTTGTGCCTGGGTAACTGGACTAAGTGTAATGGCTTGTGCCACTGAGGGGGTCAGACTGCATGCCTGAGGATATCTTCTGATCCCAGGAATCTTAAGATCTTAAAGCCCCTTCTGAAATGTCTCCACTTCACCTTCTCCCCCTGCCAGGCTGCAGAACACCCATGTCTGTCTCTAGCTCAGCCCCCAGCCCTCAGAGCCAGGGACAGGAAATGGCCATGGCGGTGCCGGTGAGCTTCGAGGAGGTGGCTGTGCATTTCTCCGAGGAGGAATGTGCTCTGCTGTACCCGTGCCAGAGAGCCCTTTACAGGGATGTGATGCAGGAGAATTATGAGGCTGTGAACTGGCTGAAGATTCTTGTCACCTTGGGTAATAAAAGCTCCCCTAGGTGGGCTCTGGAGCAGCTGGGTTGGGTTTGGTTCAATAACATTCATTGTCTTTGCCCTCAATGTCACAAGTATCTGCCCCAATAATCCTGGCTCTTCTGTGAAAGACTGTCCCCTCCGTGTCCCTTCCCAGGGAAAGCAGGTTGAGGGACTTAACAGTGAAGCTGCTCTTCCCACAGCTAAGGTCTTAGTGCCCTTCCCCCCATCTTGTCCATCTTGTGCCTTGACTGGAGGTGTGAGTAGAAGGGCTCAGGCAGGAACAGCAGGTACTAGAGGTCTGGCTCTTTGTCTGTCTGGTCTTTGTGCCTGCAGGTTCCCCTTGTGGCAGTGGGCTGAGCCAGTGGAAGGTGGGTGCAGTTCCCGAAGTCTTTCCTGCCTGTAGCTAATCTCTGTGACATGCTGTTCTTGCCAGTGAGAGGGGCTGGATGCTGGGGCTGAGGGAGGATGGATGAGGCAGTTCACGCTCTGTGAGTATTTTGTCCGAGGTAGCTTTGTAGTAGAGAAACGTGAGCAGAGCTCCTCTTGCATTTCAGGCACAGGCTGGGTTTCCTTTCAGAAGTTCAGCTTCATTCTCTCTGGGGCTCACTTGCCTCTGTGTGCAGTGGAGATAAATCACATCATCTGTGTTGTGTTTTTAAAGTGAAATATCTTCGAGTAGGGACTCTTTCTTCCTGTGTGAATGTCTGGCTTCGTGCTCAGGAGACCTGTGTTCAGTTCTCTGCCCATCACAATCTTCCTGTGTGACCTAAGACTCTCTGGCTGTGTCTAGACTGGCAAGATTTTGCACAAAAGCAACTTCTTTTGTACAAAAACTTGCCTGCTGTCTACACTGGCCGCTTGAATTTGTACAAGAACACTGACTATCTAATGTATGATTTTCAGCGTTCTTGCGCAAATATACCGACGCTCCTGCTCGGGAAAAAGCCCTCTTGCACAAATGCTTTTGTGCCAGAGGGCCAGTGTAGATAGGTAAAAACTGTTTTGCGCAAAAAAGCCCTGATGGCAAAAATGGCCACCGGAGCTTTCTTGCACCAAACCGCGTCTAGATTGGCACGGATGCTTTTGGCACAGATGCTTTTGCGCAATCTAGACGCTCTTTTCCGCAAATGCTTTTAACGGAAAAACTTTTCCGTTAAAAGCATTTGCGGAAAATCATGCCAGTCTAGACGCAGCCTCTGTGTGCAGTCACCTCTCTCTTCAATTGCTATTATAGAGTGTCCCTGTTTCTCAGGGCTGGGAAAGATACCTACATTAAAGAGGGATAATGCTTAGCACGGTGGGGTCCTGATTTATACCAGAGTTCCCAGGTGCTGCTGTGATTGATAATTTTGCTTCCCACAGCGACTGCAGTGCCATTAGAATTGCTGCTAGGGCCACAGAGTGGTGTTATGGCTTTTAAGGGTAGCTCTTTCTGGAGCTCTGATGCCAGCAGCACTGTCAGAGCCTGCGGTTTATCCATGCAGCACAGCTCAGGGTTGCTGCTAAGAAAGATCCAGGCTACATTTGGAGGCTAAGGCACTCGGCCAAATTTATTGTGAAAAGGAGCACGGTGCTAGTGTCCCAGCTCCTCAGGCACAGGTATAGTGAGGCTTGTCCCAACCCAATAACAGTACCAGTCAGTCAGCAGTGAGAATGCTGCCCCTCAGCCAGCATCAACATGCCCCTCCTGTGGCTTCTCTCATATGTTGACACAAACAAGATGCATGTTCCATGTGTTCTACCCCCTTAGCCTCCTGCCTGTTTATTTTGAACAAAACATCCGTATCTATTATCCCCTCATCCCACTCTTGTGTACAAGGGCCAGTGTCTTTCTGAGCCATCTCTTAGGACCGTGTTTGCAGCTATTGCGGAGATGTGTGTTGATTGGCCTCTTCCTGCTCAGGAATGTGCTTTCCTGGTTAGTTGGTACCAGTGCTCCACCATTCTGCCAAAGCCCAGCCTGTTCTAGTTCAAAAAGAATGGACATACACAGCTGCAATAAACCTTTTGCGAAGTGTGCTGGGTGCCACGTCAATGGGAATGTTCTGATGTGATGACTATGATTATTTTATTTAACAGCAGTAGCACAGTGATCTCCATGGTCATGTCACAGGTGGATCTTCTGAACAGAAAATGCAGTTCCAAGAAGGGGTGGGGCCAAAGCTGAGGGAAACACGCTCACAAGGTGGAAAGGTTATAGATTCTGTGCAGCCCTGGAGGGGCACCAAATCAAAGGCCACGCTGGCTACCAGAGCTGGACTGGGAAACCACACAAAGGCTGCAGCTGGCAGAGTAGAACGGAGGCTGCAAAGGGGGAGCTGTGCAACTGCCTCAAGCACGAGAGAAGCAGCACTGCCCGGCTCCGCCCTGGCTTGCTCCAACAGAAGCCCAGCGCCACCCTGGGCAGCCATGGGAATGGCAACTGTTGTGGGCAGCTGGCAGGGCCCACCCAGAGACAGGCAGTTGGGATCAGGAGTGTGGCACATAGGCAGGACGTGAAGCAACCAACCAAGCATTCACTTAGATGCTCAGGCAACTTCCTCTGCCTCCTCCTGGCCCAAGTAGAACATCTGAGCCAAAGAGCAGGGCAAGCCCAGCCCACCAGCCAGAGGTTTTGTGGACAGGCGTGGGAAGCTAGAGATCTGCTGGGTCCTTCATCTCCAAGTCCTAGTGACCTGCCATGTGGCAGCTGCTGTCTGAGCCCTACCTGGGGACCTTGGTGTCACACCTTCATGCGCTCACTAGAGCTCCCCTTCTGAGCAGTGTGTTCCTGTCCAGCTGTGGGATTCCGGGCGGATGGACCGGGCTGTGAGGGGGGCTGAGTTGTACCCTAGAGAGTGCAGCAGAGCACTTAGCTGCTCTGGGGAATGAGCTGAGCCATTCCCAAGGTGGGGGAGTGATGCATCTTTACTGCAGGGGAGTGTGTCCTGGGATCTTGTACCAGCCAGAGCCCAGTCTCTGCAAGGTGGGGAAAGGAGCCTCTGTGGGTGGGTGACTCGGATCCTGGCTCTGGAAGCAATAATGGCAAAGACCTTAATGAACAAGATTAGCACTTGGTTCATTGCTCTCCAAACAGGGTTTCCAGTCTCTGAAACTGATGTGATCTCCTGGGTGGAGCGAGAGGAGGAGTTGCGGGTCCCAGATCCTCTGAGCTGTGAGGAAGGGGAGATCATCAGCAACACCCAGACAGGTGAGCAATCAGTTAAACTGACTCAGAAACCAGTGTCTGTCTCCTTATAGCAGATGTAACTTGTGTGTTTTCATGAAGTCTGACTGACTGTTCAGCTTGTCTTCAACTCTAGTCAGAATGTGGTGGTTTCTCTTCTCTGTGGAAGGGTTGTGAAGGAGGACAACCAACTCAGCTCATGATAATTTGACCATTATTTGAGCGTGTGTCCCCTTTTCTATTCCTCTTTTAGAGTTTCCTTGCAGTTCATCGTGGAGAATAACTCCTGTCTGGATCATTCCTCTATTCCAACAGGTGACGGGACACTGACTGAGAACCATGAAAAGAGTCTTCAGCATGAAGGACTGGAGCAAGTGTCTCCATGTGGACTATTATTGAGACAAACTGAAGGACATGTTTTCCAGATACGTGAGCAAGGAGAGAGCTGTGAGAGTCAGCATAGCTCTAAAAAGCAGCAGGGAAACCATCTAGGAGAGGGACAAGGGAACTCCAGTAGTAGGAGCACAGGGGAGAAAAGAAACACAGAAACCGTTCAACAGGAAATCCCCCATCAACAGTCACCCTGCACGTCTAGTGACTGTGAAACTCTTCCTGAACATCAAAGGGTCCATACGGGAGAGAAGCCCTTCAAGTGCTCTGACTCTGGGAAAAGCTTCAGTGAGCACTCACACTTTACAAACCATCAGAAAATACATACAAGAGACACATCCCATAACTGCTCTGACTGTGGGAAAAACTTCAGTGCAAACTCACACTTTGTTATCCATAGGATGGCTCACACAGGAGAGAAGCCTTTCAATTGCTCTGCGTGTGGGAAAAGGTTCAGTCAGAAGTCAAACCTTGTTACCCATTGGAAGAGCCACACAGGAGAGAAACCCTTCAATTGCTCTGACTGCGGGAAAAGCTTCAGTAGAAGCTCACACCTTTTTAACCATAGGAGGACCCACACAGGAGAGAAACCTTTCGATTGCTCTGACTGCGGGAAAAACTTCAGTAGTAGCTCATACCTTCTTACCCATAAGAGGAGCCACACAGGGGAGAAACCTTTCAGTTGCTCTGACTGTGAGAAAAGCTTCAGTCAGATTTCACACCTTGTTAGACATAGGAGGACCCACACGGGGGAAAAACCCTTCTACTGCTCTGACTGCGGAAAAAGCTTCAGAAGCAACACAGACCTTATTACCCATTGGAGGAGCCACACAGGAGAGAAACCTTTCAATTGCTCTGACTGCGAGAAAAGCTTCAGTCAGAAGTCAAACCTTGTTAGACATAGGAGGACCCACACAGGGGAAAAGCCCTTCTACTGCTCTGACTGCAGAAAAAGCTTCAGTAGCAACGCAGAACTTATTACCCATAGGAGGAGCCACACAGGAGAGAAACCTTTCAATTGCTCTGACTGTGGACAAAGCTTCAGTTTCAGCACAAACCTTGTTAGACATAGGATGACCCACACAGGGGAGAAACCCTTCAGCTGCTCTGACTGTGGGAAAAGCTTCTGTAGAAGCTCACACCTTCTTAACCATAAGAGGACCCACACAGGAGAGAAACCTTTCTATTGCTCTGACTGCGGGAAAAGCTTCAAAACAAACTCAAACCTTGTTACCCATAGCAGGATCCACACAGGAGAGAAACCTTACAATTGCTCTGACTGCGGGAAAAGCTTCAGTCAGTGCTCCTGCATTACTAGCCATAAGAATACATAGAAGAGTCACCTTATAAAAGCTCTGATTGCAGAAAAGGCTTCAAACACAGGTCAGACTTTGTTAAAGCTGCCTGGCCAGGTGGCTGTAGTCCCAGAAGACCCCTTGGGGAGGGCCTCCTGGGGTACTGACCTGGCCACTGCCACTCACCCTTCTGCTCTCTGGGGCTTCTCACTATCCAGTCCTGCTGGGGCAGCTCCTTAGTCTCCCCTGACCAAGGCCCCGAGCTGAGATTCCCGCCCCCACCCCCGCCTCTGAGCAGTGGTACAGATGCTGAACCTCTTCAGATCTGAGGAGAGAGCAGTTTAGGGCCCAGCTTCCTGGGATAGCACTCCCCAAATGGGATCAAACCCCAAAGAATGGGGTAAGCCCCATTTAGCAATGAAAGGGGGATGTGCACACCGATTGCTCCCATAGGTAGTAATTGTTTACACTGGGCTTGATAGTAAGTAAAAGTGGTTTTATTAAGTACAAGCTGTAGGATGTAAGTGGTGATAAGTGAGAACAGGCAGAGCAAAGCACATTACAAACTCAAAGGTAACAAAAAATGCTTTGTTAATGCTCCACTGAAACTTCAGTACAAACTTTTACAAACTCCCCCTAAAACCTCTTTTCCAGCTGCCCCTCCAAACCAGGGCTCTCCCCGACCCTGGGGTCTTTGGCTCCTTCCTTCAGATGCAGCCTAGCCAAAAGACCAAGTCCTCCAGGTGGATGTTATTTCCAAATAACGGCTTGCTGTGTAGACATGCACTGTAATTCCGAAATAAGGCTGCTGTGTAGATGCACCCCAAGGGTCACTGACCAGTGGCCTGGGCTCCCCATACTCAGGAATCCCAGTGTGGTTTCTGTGGTCCTAAGTCCGGCTTCTGAGGGCTGCAGGAGAAAGACCTGGTGTGGACAGGAAAATCCCGATGAACCTCCTGGCAGAGCGTGACTGGTCCCATCTCAGAGCACTGGTTCCGTCTCTGGGTATAGTTCTTGCTGGGCTTTTCTGGACTACTCCAGATCATTTGTTCAGGTGAACTTGTGTTTTTGTTTTAGTACAATGACATAGTTAAAAAGTTCTATAACACAGACATGTAATGAGGCAAGAAATAAAGCAGGTTTAGCCACTGCAGAAGAAAACGAGTAAGTTTATTTATTTCCTATATTCTGAAGCTTAAAAGATTTCCTTATGTTTCACTCTTATAAATGTGAACGTGTTGAATAACCTACCCTGTGTTGTGGGTTTTCTCTCTCTGTGAAGGCCTTCGGGTCATGCACTTTGATCTCTGGTGAGTTAGATGTGCAGACAGCACAACACAAATGAGAACTTACCAGAATAAAAGCGGCGAGGAGTCCTGTGGCACCTTATAGGCTAACTGAAGTGTTGGAGAATAAGCTTTCGTGGGCAAAGACCCACTTGGTCAGATGCACTTCAGTTAGTCTATTAGGTGCCACAGGACTCGTCGCCGCTTTTGCAGATTCAGACTAACATGGCCACCCCTCTGATAATTTACCAGAATGTTCATTGTATTTTAACCATATGCTAGCCTTTTCCACAAGTTCTGTGTGCAGTTTAAGCAATGACAATGGTCAGTATCTCTCAGCAGTGGGGCTGGAGCAAAGGAAGATGGGGGGGCATGACACTTGCCCTGACACTGTGACATCCTCCCCCGCCCTCCAGAGATGCCCCTGACTGCAGGTTTCTAATCTCCCAACCAAAGCCCTCCAGGCCAGGTACAGCTGAGCTGGACCAGCTACAGCCTGGCCACCGGGCTGCTATCTCAGTGCAGACCTACCCAGAGTGATTCCTTTTGAGTGGTAGTCTCTCCACTTTCCAGCCCCCCATGTGTGAGTGCTGCTTTCTAGGGGTGCTTGGAAGAGTTGGGCTGGGGGCAGGGCCGGCCCGAGCCATTCTTGCACCCTGGGCAGCGGGCGCATGTTGCATGCACTCCTCTGCCCCAGGGAAGCAACCTATGGGGGCACCTGATGCAGCATCCCTTACCACTTCAATCAGGTGCTTCCATAGGTTGGCACCCATGCCTTAATCTAGCCCTGGCTGGGGGTGCAAAGTGCCAGGCAGAGCGGGATGGGGTTTGTCTTTGTTTCTCCTTTGCCCATAAAGCAGATGGTTAGTTTGTCCCACTCGTGAGCTATGTCTACACTCATGCCTTCTTGCTCAAGGGTTCTTGTGCAAGAAGTCTTGCGCAAGAAAACGTCCACACTGCCATGTGCGCTCTGTGCTTTTGTGCAAGAGCGCCCATGGCAGCGTAGGCGCTCTCTTGCGCAAGAAAGCTCTGATGGCCATTTTAGCCATAGGGCTTTCTTGCGCAAGAAATCCCTGCCGAGCATCCACACTGCCCTGTTGCGTAAGAGCTCCTGCGCAAGAGGGCTTACACCTGTTAAAAAAGAGCGTAGCTCTTGTGCAAGAAGCCCTCTCTTACCACACCATACTGTAAATTTCCTTGAGCAAGAGCTGGGGGCCAGTGTGGGCGCTCTATGGATTCTTGCCAAGAACGGCTGTACTTGCTAAGAATCCGCGAATGTAGACATAGCCCTGGTGTCCTTTGTCCTGCAATAACTGGCTCCCACCATCTCATGGCTGCTGCCGGAGATCCCCAGCTGGGAACCCTTCTCCTGATCTGTGGGGCTTCGGTCGTTCTATGCAGGAAACCCAGGGCCGCATTAAGGCATGGGCTAGCCGGGCAGCTGCCCGGGGCGCCTGATATAAGGGGTGCTGTGTGCCCCTTACAGCTGATAACTGCCATCAGGCACCACGTGTCTGTATCGCAAGCTGCAGCAGCTCCCACCAGCCACCCTGCAGTGACCACCCAAGGCAGGGGCTGCGTTAACCCCCGCAGCGCTGGCCAGAAGCACCCTTCCCCTTGCGGCTGCGGGACCCTGCTTGGCCTGCTCCCGGCAGCACCAGGCTGAGCACCAGTGGCGGTGGCCGGGCAGCAGGAGGCATGTGCCTTGCTGCCAGCTCCATGCGCCTTCTCCCACGTTCCAGGTGGGGGCTGGGCCATGCATGTGCCTTTCCCCAACCCAGGGTGCAATTAAGCTGTCTGCCCAGGGCACCGGAATGGCTTGTTCTGGCCCTGAGGAAACCCTCTCCGAGGGGGAAGCAGGGATATTGCTGTGGTGTCCCTAAGAACAGTCAACCCACTCATCTGTTGACCCAGGGGACAGCAGCCTGTGGCTCATTTCCTCTTTCTCACCTGGGAGGGGACATGGCTGGGAGTGAGGGTGTCCTGTTTCTCAGGGAGCTCTGACCACAGGACTGGGACCGGGCTTGGCAGAAATCTTTCCCAGAGAGACACAAGCTGGAGAGATGTTTGTGGGGAAGCATTTTGTAAATGTCGATGGATGTAAACTGTTTCTGCAAGTGGGGGGTTTGAAGCTTTCATTGAAAAATTTCCTCTGTTCTGTTGTTTCTGCTCTGTGGTGTTATCCCATTTGTCTGCCATGCAAAAGGTCTGTGTCAAACCCAGGTGGAAAGAGCCCTCCTCTTTCTCCATTCAATTCCTTCTCTGCTCCCTCAGGCCCACTCCTGTCTCTCTCTCTGCGCCCCAGCTGCTTTGCTTTCTGCCCAGGTGTGTACCCTTCCCTGGCACTATAATACCATGGGAAGGGATCCTTTGCCAGCTTCTTAACTAGTAGCTCATTTAGGGCATGTTTACACAGCAGGGCAAAAGTCAAACTGAGATACACAACTTCAGCTACTTATTTGTGTAGTTGAAGTAGCTTAACTTGGCTTTTGGCAGGAAGAGACCTTTCCCTACTCTTCATGAAATGGGGGTTACTGGAGTCAGAGTAGGAAGTCTGCCAATTTGTACTTAATTTGAAATAGCAGCTTGCTGTGTAGACAGGCACTTTATTTCCAAATAACACTCCAGTGTAGACATGCTCTTATTGTCCCATCACAGAGCTGATGCTGAAGGACAGGAAGCTACACAGTGCTGAAGGGGACTAATCAGATACTGAAGTATTTTTTTTCCCTCCCCTTTCTTTGTTGGGGGAAATTTGCTTCTGTTCTCCTATGAGGCTGGAGATGTCAGTTAGTGTCCTCCCTCCTACTAGAGAAATCAGAGACTTTTCCTACCTGAGAGCTGGAGAAAGCTAAGACTGAATGCCATGTAACTAAAGGGAGGACATTGTCTAGCATGGGAGTCAAGTGTTTGCCTAGTAAACAGGAGTTCTTTGGTTCAACGCCCAGTGGTACCTTGGTGTAGCCTTTGCTCACATTTTCTTATGTCTTCCTGGGACACAGAGGAGTCCTCCCCTGGCCACCCATGGAACTGCTGGTTCAGGAAAAGGCTGATTGGGGAGGAACATTGGGAAGAAGGAAACCACAAGCCTGGAGCGGGTACAGAGGCTACTGTGACTGGTACTGGCAAGGCAGGGCTCTTGCTGCAATTGCTGGGACAGAAAAGCCAGCAGCACCTGCCCTTGTGATTCCCTTGGGTGGGTGGGGGTCAGCACCCAGAGATCCTGCAAGTGCAAAGCTCCTACAGCTATAGTAGCTGCTCCAGTGGGGCAAAAGGCCTGGGCACAGTACTTATAAGGCAGTACTTGTGGGAGAAGTGCTGAGGTTGTGAGTTCAAACCTCCCCTGGAGTAATGGTTTCTACTCCCTGCTGCTCTGGCCCCTTCCAGTGAATGCTGTGATTCCAGTTCAGTGGAGGGTCTTTGTTGCCCATTTTCTCCTCTTGCCTTCAGCCATTGGAGAAGCTCATGAACAGAGACAAGCTACTTTGTCCCATTTCCCACTTCTTTTCCTGGGCTGACCCAGTGGCTGAAAGGGGCTGCGGCTGCTGACGGGGTGGGGAAGATGTGCAACAAGACCCTGGCCACCCAGCATTCACTCTGATGAAGCCATAATATGTGCAGTGGGAATTTTCACTTATCCCATCCTCTGGGATGGAATCCCAGCTCCCTCAGCGTTCACTGCAAGGCATGGGTTCCCAAACTGGGGCGGGGGATGCTCCCCCAAGTAGGCATGAAGAAATTTCAGGGGGGGGGAATGAGGTGACCCAGCTGTTTTTTTTCGTTTGTTCCTCAAGTTTTGCTGCTATTTTGGATATTTGCTCAGGTCCTTTGAAGCAGTTGCCAAAGTAGCTCAGTTGGGAGAGCATTAGACTGAAGATCTAAAGGTCCCTGGTTCAATCCCGGGCTTTGGCAGAAACCTTTGCCAATATGGCATAGTCTGTTTTGGCATCTCTCCATCTCTGGTAAGCAAACATCTGCAGTCAGAGTTCAAAGCTGAACCAAGAGGCAGGAATTACATCATAAAGATGATCATATTTCAGGGATAGAAACTAGAAAGGGGATTTCATGACACCTCAGAGGTTGTTGACACAGGAGAACAGAGCTCTTGGCTTCAGCTGCTCCCAGCCTTGCAACTCTGTTTTTAATTCCATGCCCCCAGAAAGGAACAGTAACAGAGCCTGCCTAGGACTAATTCTGAGGCTTCCCCATACGGAGGACACACTATTTCTGTTTTCTTAGACTGTAAGTTATTAAGTTGATTTAAGCAATTTCAAAATAGTTTCCAAGTATAGACATGCCCTTATAGTCCTGGTCTTCACAACATCTGCTGGCAAGGAGTTCCACTGGTTGACTGCGCTTGTGTGAAGAAATTCTTCCTTTTGTTTGTTTTCAACCTGCTAATATCATGGCGCACCCTTAGTTCTTCTATTATGGGAACAAGAAAAATACCTTTCCTTATTTACAGTCTCAACAACAGCCATGATGTATAGACCTCTATCTTATCTCCCCTTGTCTCCACTTTTCTAAGGTGAAAAGTCCCAGTCTCTCCTCATGTGGCAGCTGATCCAAACCTTTCATCATTTTTCTTGTGCTTTTCTGAAGTTTCCAATGCCAAGGTATGGTTTTTTGGGGGGCAGGGGATAAGGCAACCACATTTCCAGTCAGTGCTCAAGTTGTGGGCACCACGTGGATTTATAGAGATGTAATATGATAGTCACTGTCTTCTTGTCAAGGCCTTTTAAAATAATTTCTAACATCACATTTGTGGCTGCACAGGGAGTGGATGTTTTCAGAGATCTCTCCAGCTGTGACTTGTTGTAGCATATTCGCTTTCATTTAGTATGTGTGTTACTAATTGTTTATACTAACTATGGCAGCTGATTCAAACTTTCATAATTTTTGTCATGCTTTTCTGGACTGTTTCCAATGCCAATGACAGCTGCCTGCATGAAGCCCTCCCCCCTCCTCCACTCAGGCTCTTATTTCCCCAGGCACCTGACATCTGCAGCCTGTGCAGAAAAGCAGCTACCTGGGAAATGTGCTGGGGTGTTGGCCAGGGCTCAGCCAGGTGAGTCTCCCAGACAGAGCCTGCCTCTGGCACCCCAGCCCCTCCCTTCCCATGCTGAAAGAGCAAAGACTTGGCAGAATTCATGAATATAGAGGAGGCTATTTCCCCTGACTGGGAGCCCAACCCCGGCCGCAGCAGTGGAAGTGCTCAATCCTAGCCACTCGACAGACACAAACCTGCAGTGTTGGCTCAGCTACACTAGTCATCCCAGGTCACTTTATCTCCCTTTCAGGACGTGGGTCTGTTCTCGGAGAAGGCGCGTGATGCCAGCATAGATGCTCCCCAGCACTTCTCCCCTGGCTGCACCCTCAGGTCCGGAGATGTGGACCTGCCCCTCTGCATCATGGGGGATGCTGCCTGCCCTTTGCTCCCGGGCTGATGAAGCCCTAGACAGGACACGTTGCCTAAAGCCAGGAACGTATCCCAGGTGACAGCTCACATTTTCCTAGGTCCTCCTGGGACACAGAAGAGGCCTTCCCTGGCCACCCATGGAGCTGCTGGTTCAGGAAAAGGCTGATTGGGGAGGAACATTGGGAAGAAGGAAACCACAAGCCTGGAGTGGGTGCAGAGGCTGTTGTGACTGGCACTGACAAGGCAGGGCTCTGACTGCAATTGCTGGGAAAGGAGAGCCAGCGCCACACGCCCTTGTGATTCCCTAAGGGGGGTCAGCACCTAGAGAGCCTGAGGGTGCAACCTCTGCAGCTCCTGCGGCCATGGAGAGTGAGGGTCTGTGGGCAGCAGGTGCTTCTCACTTTTGGTTTCCTTCTTTCTAAAACTCCTCTCCAATCAGCCTTTTTCTGAACCAGCAGTTCCATGGGTGGCCAGGGGAGGCCTCTTCTGTGTCCCAGAAACACATAGGAAAATGTGATTAAAGGGTGTCAAAAGGCACCACTGGGAGTTGAACCCAGGATCTCCTGTTTACTAGACAGGTGCTTTAGCCAACTGAGCCATGGTGCCCTCCTCAGGAAGGCTGGTGAAACTGTTCTATTCCATGGTCCCAGACAACATCTTTGACTCCCAAAGTGCCACCAATCCCCATTTCCCTCCAGCCCTGGGGGTGTCTGGCTCCCTAGGCACAGAAAGCTACAGCTCAGTCGGCAGAGGCTCTAACATGCTCATCTCCCCCAGCTGCTGGGGCTGTAGAGTGGCCTTTGCGGTTTGGCCCAGATGTGGGGAGGGAAAAGTACAACAAACATTAATCAGCTGGCTTATAAATCCCTTGGTCCTAGGGTTTGGGTTAGAGCCCCAAGGAGGGGGCCTGGCCTTCTTCAATTTGCTCCCTTCCTGAGGGCACAGAATTAACAAGAGAAGATTTCTTAACCCCACAGCAATCAGAGTTGGCCAAGGAGTTAGCAACAATTTTTTTGTCAACATTTAAGTAGAGGCAAGGAAACCCTCAGGGGTGTTTCTGTGTGTTTGTAGACCGAGGTTCATTCAAGTGGGGTTTTTTTTTGTGGACCTGCCCCGACCGCACCCCTAGAGACTCTGGAACAAAGAAGACACATGGGAAGAACCCAACTTTCTTCCTTTTGCTGTGACATGGATGGATCTAGTTCAGGTTTCACTCAAGGGGTCCGTCTGCATGTGAAGTACCTGTGTAGGGATAACATATAAATGTATTAAAAATGATTCCCCCAATTGGAAGTGACTCCCCATAATTTGTTCCCCACAACTTAAAGTGTTTAGATTTATTATTATTATTATTATTATTATTATTATTTGTTAAGATTGTTAAATGTTTAGATTTATAATTATTGCCCCTCTAGAATATAATTGGTTAGGAATGTAATATTAGGTCATGTAACTTAAAACTGTTAAAAATATAATACTATGTAGCCAGAAACAGCTCTTCTCTCTGTGTCCCAGGGCACACTCAAACTTATTGTTACACAATTGAAGCCCATTCTCTTCAAAGCATTGTGAAGCAATTAACCCTAATCGCAAAGTGAAACATTGTAACTATAACAGTAACTAACTCAGCACTCAGAGAATGTTTTAAGAAATGCCACCCAGAAACCTGTGACTTTTTGTAACTACAACTCTTGTATATGTAAAGTTATTATTATACAAAATACTGTATGGGAAACATTAATTAGGGAATGTACGTAAGAGAGAGATTGCTTGGACGATGAATGAATGGTTTTGAGAGGTGCCAGCCTGAGAATGCAGCAACAAAGGGCTGAAGAAGGCGTCAGGTGCCAGGGCAACCAAAAGGTGTCAAGTGGAGAAAACCAAGTACTGGAGGCCCACCCTATGAGATCACTGATTAGCACCTGACAGCCACCCTGAACGTGATGCAGCAATTCCCATAGACTGGCATAGGAAGAAATTCCTATAAGAACTGGACTAAAAGACTATGGAGTCAGAGTCCAACGTTCTGCTGCCAGCCCACCAGGAGCTTCAGATGCGCATCTGATCAGGACTTCACTCCCCACTACCCTCACTTGTGTGCAGAATACCTGGCCAGTATTCTGTCACAAGCAACTTCCAGGCTGGTAACTATAACAACTACACAGAACCTGGATGAATGATTGAATCAATGTTTATATATATATATATATATATATAAGGGTTAAGTAGTGATAGGAATAAGTAGTTAAACAACGTTGTTTGCTTCTATCTTTTCTTTATTCTTTATTATTATCTTTACAATAAATGTGGCTTTTTGCCTTATCCCCCTCATAAGATCCTGCTTGCTTTTATTGGTACAACACCTGTGACAGCACCTGTGCGCTTCTGCCCCTCATCAGCAATGCCATATACTTGGGGGAGCACGTGCCCCGAGACTTATAGAAGGGACTACCTGGACTAGCCACCCTTAGTCAGGCTCCCTTTGATAGCTCAGCTGGCAGAGCGGAGGACTGTAGTGTGTGCTTGGCAAATGATCCTTAGGTTGCTGGTTCAACTCCAGCTCAAAGGAGTGATTGTTTTCCCTCCGGCCTGGCCTTAGCAGAAGGCAATCAAGGTGGTTGCCTTGGGTCCATGTCTTCAGAGCTCTCCACTGCAATTGAGAGAAAGATTGTGGGTACAAGCTGCCAATCACATTTCTTGGGCTGCGCAGGTTCTCTACACACAAAAGTTCTTTTGGAACAATGGCCGTTATTCCACAATAACACTGCAAGAGTCTACACAGCAATTCCGTTATTTTGAAATAATTCTGAAGTAACAGATGGCTTATTTCGACTTCTGCAAACCTCATTCTACAAAGAATAATGCCTGTTCCAATTAGCTATTTTAAAAAAAGGCCTGTGTAGCTGCGCCACTGCTGCTAGTTTGAACAATCCCCTCCCCGGGGCCATTCTAAGTTATTCTTCCTGGGGCTCTAAATCGAGGTAGCTCGTCTACACTGGGGAGCCTGCCTCGGACTATTCTGAGGTTTCCCTGCAGTGTAGACGTGCTAGTTTGAAATAAGATATTTTGTAATAACTATTCAAGACCAGCTTATTCCAAAATAAATGTGCCGTGTAGTCGAAGCCAGAAGGAGGGAAGCCAGAAGTGCAGAGGCCAGCCTGAAAACTCAGTATTCCATATGGCTACACACAGAGATTTGTAGCTCAAAGCTGGAGCTGCTGTGGAAGGAGGTGAAGCTACAGAAGCTGACGGGGGACAATCAGCGGGCGGAGGGTTATTTTTTCTCCTCCCTGTGCTGATGTGGCAAGAACTGAAGAGAAGAAAATCCTCTTCCCTTCTCCTCAGAAGATAGAAAATGCAGCTTGTTCCTCTCTCTCTGGTTCTACTAAAGCTGGATCCCAGGGCTAGACATTTTCTTTCTAGAACCCTGGTGAAAGCTGAAAGTGAATTGCTTGTAGACTTAGAATGTGAGTTAAAGAAGGGCATCACCTAGCATGGGGCTTGAACCCATGACCTTAAGATAAAAAGTCTTATGTTCTCCCAACTGAGCTAGCCAGGTTCCATGTTACAGTATACCCCCATCACAGGGCCATCTCTCCAGTGACAGGTAAAGAGGCCTGTTTCAGGATTTCTTTTAGCGCAGCAGCAAGGGGCGATGGAGGAAAATCAACCCCCTCTCCAAGCTTTGTTCTCACGGCACCAAGTGCGCTGCAGAAAAAGCCCTTGTGTGTTAAAGGGCATCGGGGAGCCCAGAGCAGAGGGATCCCCTCAATACACAAACACAGTCCCATTCCCAAGACTCCCCCCATCCCGAATCCTGTGCCCAGACATCTCTACCTTCCACATCCTCACCCCTGTCTTGCACAAGAGAGCGTCCACACTGCCATGAGAGCTCTTGCACAAAAGCACAGCGTGCATGTGGAAGTGTGGACATTTTCTTGCGCATGACTTGTTCCACAAGAACCCTTGCGCAAGATGTTCTTGCGCAAGAAGCCGCGAGTGTAGACATAGCCTTAGAGATATATCTGAAAGGAGATGTTAATACAAAGTTATAGGAGAGTGATAATATTACAGGGAATTATCCACAGTTGTCTGTATATGCAAATATATATGCAAATATCTTCTTTCACACTGATGGGCATGAATACAAAGATTAAGGCAAGACTACACAACACATAGGCCCTATGTAAATCAGTTCTGCTGATGTTAATAAAATGCAATATTTTCCCCATTTCTAACCATATGACAGCAGTTTTAATGAGCAAGGGCAATCCAGGAATTTAACTACTAAAACACATCTCAACAGAAATTGCAGAAGAGGCTCTTGCGCAAGAAGGAGCTGTCTACGCTGTCCCTTCTTGCGCAAGAAAAACGCTTTTGTGCAATGCCGTTACATCTATTACCTTTCAGGAAGAACGGCATTGCACAAGAGGGTTTTTCTTATGCCAGAAGGGGCCGTGTAGATGCTCCTTCTGGCACAAGAGCCTCTTCTGAAACAAATGGTGGCTCATTAGGTATGTAAATGATGCTCAGCGATATTCCATGCTTAGCCTCATTTGCATATTACTCACGCAAAAAGCTGCGAGTGTAGACATAGCTCTAGGCAGGTTAGGCTGAGGTGGGAGGAGGCAGCGCTGGGGTTGAGGCTCCTCAGTGGTGCCTTGGCAGGGACCAGGGCATTGCAACCACATTGGGCAAGGTCAATGGCAGCACCTCCAGCCTCTGGGACATCTGTGGCCTTTGCTGCAAGGGGACACAAAACCAGGTAAGGTTCCCCCCTGATGCCCAGATCCCCCAAGACCCGGCAGCCCCAGCTTGCTCCAACACCTTCCGTTCTCCCCACCCTCTCTCCTGGCCACACACGGCACTTCTTGGTGTGTGTCAAGCCAGGCCCTGCAAGGAGCCACCAGGGCAGGAACCAGCCCTTGGAGCTCGGCTTGCACCGGAACCGGCAGTTTCCCACCACGTCTCCCTTGAGAAGAGGCGACTTGTTCCCCTTCCTCTCACCTCACGTCTCCCTTGTTTTCATTCCGTAGCGCTGCCCGAGAGGGAGCTTTCCCAATCTCCACTGGTATTTCCTGGGGCTTTGTGTTGGGGGATTGGGCTTGGCCATCTTCTCTGCTGGAAATGCCTCTTCTTTGGAAAGCAGCTCTCAGGAGCTCATGGAACTTCTTCTTCTCAGCTTGGAAAAGGGACAAGCAAGGGGAGACGGGACAGGGGTTTATGTGATGATGACAGGGGTGCCAAAAGCAAATAAATTATTTTTTCGCCTACTTAAGAACCAGGCTGACAGAATTAAACTGGTAAGTAACCGAGTTAAAAAGGAAGCATTTTTGCACCCAGTGGAACTCCTTGCCAGAAGATGTTGTGAAGGTGAAATCTACAAGAAGGTCCAAAAAAGAACTGGATAATTTAATGCAGGAAAGGTCAATCAATGGCATTTAACCAGGATGGACAGGGCAAGTGTCCCTAGCTGATGTATACCTGAAGCTGGGAATGGAGGGATCACTTAATAACTGTCTGTCCTGAGGATTCCCTCCGGACAATGAAATTGGCTGTTGTTGTGAGACAGGATCCTGGGCTAGTTGGACAACTGGCATGGCCCCGTCTGGCTGCTTTGATGTTCTATTTGGCTGTTCTTGTCCCCTCTGGGCAAGAGAGAATGGAGCCCCCCCGCCCATCCTGAAGTGGACAGAAAATGGCCTGCGAAAGGCTAGTGTAAGTGAGCAACGAGACTTGTTTTATGTGTCCCTGATGGTCTAGTGGTTAGGATCCAGCACTTTCACTGCGTGGCCTGGGTTCGATTCCCAGCCAGGGAAACCAGCTGCAACTTTCCCAAAACATGTCCCTAGTCAATCTTCTTGCCACATGTTACAGCAGCTGAGACCTACAATGGGGCTAACCCTAACCCCTTCCCCTTGGCTGGGCACTGCCTGGATTCAGGCCTCCCCAGTGCCAGCCTAAGGGCTCTGAAGAGGAGAGGGCAGCTCCAGGGGCAGAGTCCTTTCTTCTGCAGTAGTTCAAACCCAGCCCCTTGGTTTCAACTAACTAACATTACTCCTCATTTTTTGCCCTCTGTGCCTACCTCCCAACCTCAACATACTCCAACACATCCCCTTCCCTTCCCTCTCCCTCTCCCCTTGCTGGTAACACAAACAGGACTTTTCCCTGTTGAAAGAACAAACTCTCTGGTTTTTATGTGGGGAATGTAGAACTGGGGAGGGGATTGGGAAAGACCCTGGGAGGGGGAGGAGGCTGGGAGGAAGGGCTAAGGCTGGCACCGTCCTCTGATGGTCCCACTGCCTCATGTCAGGGGCCTCAGCAGCGCTGGGGGGTGGCTCCATGGGGAGAAGCTGGTTCAGAGGAACTTGAGCTGCTGGGCCACTGAAGCAGGCCCCCAGCAGCAGCCTCTGTGCAGGGCTCACACGCTCCAGGCCTCCCGGTCATATTGAGTCTCCCCGTGTGGCTTGGGCTCCAGAGCCTGCCCCCCAGCTGGTGCCTTGAGGTAGCCACTGCAGCAGCAGGAATTTGGGCATCAGGTCCCCTGCTTTTGGGGACAGGAAGCCAGGCCCAGGCTTTTTTAGCCACTGGAGCTGTACAGGCTGGAGCCTCCCCCTACCAGATCTCTGCCCTGCTTCCTGTAAAGCTCTCAGTCTTTTGCTTCTTTCTGTTTCCCTGTCCATAGCAGGCAGCTAAAGGAAGGGAAGTCACCAAACCAAACACCCCTGTGGCCAGCATGGGGCTTGAACCCATCACCTCGGCGTTATTAGCGCCACGCTCTAACCAACTGAGCTAGCCGGCCAATGAAATTGCAGCTCACCAGTGGCCCTTTCAAGAAAGGCACCTCAGGCAGCTGCAGCGATGTCTCTGCAGCTGCCAATGGCTCTTCTCTGACAGGGCCACTAGCGACTCACTGTGACGTGGGCTGGCTAGTCCAGCTGGTTTGAGGGTTGGCCAAGGTGGCTGGCGGCCGGCAGACCCAGGGCAAAAAGGCAGCCGGAAGCTCTTGCTGCCAGCACCTTGCCTCTCAGCTTCTTCCCTGTCAGCAGCAGCTGCAGCCCCTTTCAGCCACTGGGTCAGCCCGGGAAGGGAGGCAGGAATGGGGCCTCAGATTCCAGGGTTCTGAGTCTTGAGTGCTGCCCTTGACACCAACCACCCCTCACTCAACTGGGCCAAACAGGTGCCCCAGTTCATGCCCACTGGGACCTGCTTTACTTGGTTTCCTTCCACCCAGAGCCCCCTTCTTTTCCAGGGCTGCAAGGAGCTTCTCTCGGATGCTTTCTCATATCCCAGCACAGGACCATCTCTCCAGTGACAGGAGACGGGGCTGGTTTCAGGATTTCTTTTAGCGCAGCAGCAAGCAAGGGGAGATGGAGGAAAATCAACTCCATTTGCAAGCTTTGTGTGACAGGAGGGGTGTGATCTGGGGAACCTGCCCCCCCAGAAGGGCATTTGGGTGCACCCAGGAGCAGCAAGAATTCAGTCCCTCAGGCCAGTGCATTGGGGACAATGTGTGAGCCCTTCAATGAGCATTTTCTGCTCCCACTGGGGAAGGCAGCTGGGCAGGACCAGCCTGCAGCCCACGTCCCTTTCAGCCCCAGGTGCAGGAGGTAACAGAGAGGGGAGGAAAGTCCATGGCCAGAGCCTCCTCCCAGCAGTCTGGCCCTGCGCAGAGTCTGTGCATGATGGAGCCTCTCCCAGCAGGATTCTGGCCTGTTCTCTGCAAAGTGCTCAGCTGGTTCATTTTTTGCAGGCCCATTGTATGTGTCCCTGGTGGCTTCATTTACAGTTTTCAGTCTTTACATTTGCATCCCTTTTTGGAAAGAGGGTGCAAGTGTAAACATACCCTACATAGCGAGAGTTGGCCTCCGGCAGTTGAGCCTGGCAATGTCCCTACTGCGGGAACCCAAAGGGAGCAAAGAGCAGAAGTACTGGTGGGGTGCCCTCTGAACTCGATTTAGTGAGTGTTAGTTGGACTTGCTAAATCAAACTCCAGAAGATTGATTGTGGCCATTCCTCCCCCACTGGGTGTGATTCTTGTTCTTCTGCACAGCACAGCCCAGGTAGACCAAGGACCTTCAGATCATACCCTTGCTGAATTGATGGGAATAGAAACCAGCAGATTTGAACTTGTTTCAGTTGAGATGGGTTTAACTGGTTTCTGTGCATTGATCCAGGAACACATTAGGGGTTTGTAGTAATTTAAAGAATCTCTGCACAGCAGAAATCCAGAATGTGATGCAACTGGAGATGCAAAGGTTTCAATGAAGCCGATCAACTTTCAGGGGGCACTTGGAGTTGAACGAGGAACCACTTTGCCTGCAGTCAAACACTTTACCACTGAGCTACACCCCCATTACACTTGTTTGCTTGCATCCAGTGTTAGGAAATTAGCCGCTGGCAGCACTGTCTGCAGGAGCAGGTGGTGCCTTGCACACATGGTGGGGGGAGGACGGCCCTCTATGGGGTCACACATGTGTGGGGTCCCCCAACCTACGATCAGCATGACACGTCACGATAGCGCATCATCCCCTGTGCTCCCGCCTGCCCTGTGTGTGTTGCAATCTCACAACACTCACCTGATGTTCCCTCCCAGGTGCCCGAGGACATTTGGGAGGCCTCCTGCATCTGGGGGACCGGTTCCAGGGTGAGGGTCACAATGTTCCTGGAATCCTCCTTCTTCTCATCCTGGAGCTGCTGGTCAACAGGTTTGTCGTCCTGAAGCTGCAGCTGCTCCTGCCCAGGTGTCTCCATCCCAGACTCCACAACTGTCCCTGGAGACAGGGGTTCTCCAACCGCCAGGACTTGGTCCAGTTCCTCACAGTATGCACAGTGCTTCGGAGCTTCCCCAGTGCGGGAACTGCGCTCACGGGCCCTCACATACCCCTGCTGCAATTTCTTGACCTTGGCTCTGACTTGGTCTGGGGTGGGTGGAGGTGGCCTTTCTTTGCAAGGCCATCAGCCATTCAGCCATAAATATCTGCATTCCTCTGCCTGGACTGCAGGGCCTGCAGAGACTCCTCCTTGGACCACAGCTTTATCTCTGGCCCAGACCATGACAGTGCCCGGCACTTGCTGCCACTGGCTTGGTCCTGTGATGTGTCTATGGAAGGGCCAGAGGGGTCTCTGGGGGCTTGTGCCTGTGACATGGCTCTCCGAGAGGCTGGAAGCGCTCCATCTTAGCCAACTGGATAGTGAAATTATACTAAAATAATTGGTTAAGGTAGAACTAAGCGGTACTTGAATTTCTCTTTATAAACTGGGGTCCAAGAAGGAGACCAGCAAGAAGAAGAAAAGGGGAGAAGAGAAGAGGAAGGAAAAGGCAAAGGAAGACCAAGAAGGAGGAGAGAAGACCTTGAAACAGAACTCACCTCAAAGGCAGCCTAAGACCAGAACTGCCAGGACTCCTCTGCACAGCTGTTGCAATGGTTTGCTGTGTGAACTCTGTGGCAGGTGACATTAGGGCTGTGCACTGGCATTATTTACCAGTTTCCCTGGCTTCACTGTTCCCAGAGCTGTGATGGCCGAGTGGTTAAGGCGTTGGACTTGAAATCCATTAGGGTTTCCCTGCGCAGGTTCAAATCCTGCTCACAGCGAGGTCTGTGTTTTGCCCACACTTCTTCCTCAGGCAGGAAGGGCCTCTGTGAGTTACCAGCAGTGGGGCTGTTACTGTTGGCATCAGGACTGGATTAAGGGGTGAGCTGGTGAGCTAGTGGGGCAGCTGCCAGCAGGCACTGGGTGCCTTGCTCCTGGCAGACTACAGCAGCTGCCCTGGGACTGGAGCTGCATTAACCTCCACAGCACCTGTCAGCAGTGTGGGGCTCTGCATGGCCTGCCCCAGGGGACCCTGGGTTGCACGCCAGTGGTGGTGGCAGGGCCAGGCTGGGCAGCACAAGAGCATCCTGCTACCACAAGCTCCACGCATGGAGCGGGAGGGGCTGTATATGCACTGTGCACCCAGGGTGGAGCCGCACATGCACCATGAGCCCGGGGGCAGTGCCACATACCCGGAGCACTAGAATGGCTCAGGCTGGCTGTGGTCAGCATCTAACTAATTGCACCATTAGGCCATGTCTTCACTCAGGTGGAGATTTCTGCTGCAATCCATCTCCCAGAGTTTGATTTAGCGAGTCTAGATAAGACTCTCTAAATCAAACCCAGAGGGCACCTGCAGCAGTACACACTGCGCCTCCTCTTTGCTGCCATCCTCCTTCCACTGTTAGGACACCAGCAAACAGTAAAACCTACTCCAGATATGTGTTGGGATATGGTGTTGGGATATGGTGGAAAGAAGAGACACATTGGCCTCACCACAAGGCACCCCCGGGAGTTGAAACCAGGATCTTCTATTTACAAGGCAGGTGCTTTAGCCAACTAAGCCATGGTGCCCTCCTTGAAAGCAGCCCTCAAACTGTTCTACTTTATGGTTCCAGAGAACATGTTCCCATTCCAAAGTGCAGCCATTCACTGTTCCCCTCCAGCTCTTGCCATGACTCAAGGCCTGTGCAGCCCAAGACACTTGATTGGCAGTCGGCTTTGAGGGGACAGACCCAAGGCAGCCGCCTGGTCCTTTGAGCTGGAGTTGAATCAGCAACCTAAGGACACTTGCCCAGCACCGGCTACAGGCCTCTGCTCCGCCAGCTGAGCTATGGAAGGTGAGGAGGTGCCTGGGGCAAGCTGCTTTGCCTATGTTTTGCCTATGTTGGAAGAGCAGGGAGAACAGCCCCTTCCTAGCCCCACCTCCTCCCCCCAACGCCAGCCCCATGCTCAAGGGCTGTGGAAAGGGGCCTCGCCAAAGTAGCTCCCCCCTTGCTCCCACTCAGCCTCTGCCAGAACTGCCCCTCCTCAGGCTCTGCCTTGTCACCCAACAGACCCTGCTCTGTTCCAGCCCCCTCTCTCCATCTGAGTCACTTCTGGAGCCAGTGGGACTAGACAGCTGCTGTCCTATGGGATGTGACACTTCTTGGGGAACCATCTCCCAGTTCCCATGGGCTTCCCAATCAACCCTCCGAAGGTCACAGTTCCATACTCCAGGTGGGACTTGAACCCACAACCCCTGGCTCCAGAAGCCAGCGCCTTGTCCATTAGGCCGCTGAGGCCAAACAAGAAATGAAGAGAAGGGACAAAAATTCCCTGTCCCAAAGGCTCACCCCTCACATTGGCTGGGCAGACACGTCCCTCCCCTCTATCCCAGCAGACACGTCTGCAGCCCCTGGCAGGGAGGCGACTGGGCAGGTCGCTGGCAGAGCTGAGCCCGGGCTGGCAGCAGTGCAGGCTGGTCGGCCACAGCCCTGGGAGAGCAGCTGGAGGGCTCGGCTGGGGGGCGACGGGCCCGTGTGCTCTGCTGCTCACTGACGAGCTGGCTGCCCAAGTGTCCACACAGACGCTTCTTCAATCCCCACCCCCCTCAGCCAACCACACCCAGCCTCTTCCAGCACAGCCTGCCCCACCTCCCCCCACAGGGCTTCCACAGGGGCCTCTGTCCCAGGGAGAATGGGGAGCCCCTGCCCCCGGCACCCACCCACCCTGCTGCTGCTCCCCCCAGAGCAGAGGATTCACCCGGTACAAGTAAGTGCCTCTGTCCCCCCTGACCCCGGCTGCTGGGTTCCCCCCTGTTTAGCTACCTGGCCCCAGGTAAGGTCACATGAGACTGCTCATATCACCCCCTCAGCACGGAGCCCTGGGCAGCCGCCCTGCTCGCTCAGGTCTCAGGCTGGCAGGGCCTGCAGGGATACTGGGTTTGAATGACAAGGTGTTGGAGCAGCTATTAAAAGGCTTCTTCCTTGGCAGGGGCCTTGTGCTTGTGGATTGGCTGTTTCTTGGATGACTGGTGCTTGCACATGCAGCTGGGCTTTAGCAAATCAGAACGATGCGAGTCGTGAGTAACCCAGCGCCTCTGGAAATGGGAGTGGAGTAAAAAGTACAATATTGTCTATAAAAAATAAAATAATTTGAATAAAAATCAAAGTGCGACAAAAATAAATTACTTGAGTAAAGTACAAATACCCAAAAAAGGTCTTGAGTAGTGTGATCAAGTATTTCTACTTTATCACTTTCCACCTCTGCCCGGCAGGCAGGGGTTCTTGGCCCCTTGCTGGTCTGTGGACTGGCCGTTTGTTACCACTGACTTAGAGGAGCCCCAGGACCTGCAGTTTCAGGAAGAAACAGCAGGGCTGTGTCTACTCTGGCACCCTTTTCCGGAAAAGGGATGCAGATGAGCCAAGTCAGAATTGCAAATGCAGCGGGGATTTAAATTTTCCTGATTTTAAGAGGAATAAGGGATCTTCTGGAAAAGGCTTTATTTTCTGAAAGATCCCGTCTAGACTGGCGCTTTTTTCCGGCAAAGCTCCGAGCTGGAAAAAAGCAGCTGCCATGTTCATGCAAATGCAGCGGGGAAAATTTAAATCCCCGCTGCATTTGCAATTCTGACTTGGCTCATCTGCATCCCTTTTTGGGAAAAGGGTGCCAGTGTAGACGTAGCCCAGGAGATTTTGATTGGCTGCCAGGTGCTCCAAATGCTAATCAGGAGGCGTGTTTCCTTAAACAGGGACATGGAGCATATTCTAATATACAGATTTCTAAACCTGGTGGAGTGTGTTTGAATGGGATTTGCTGAGATTATTTCTGTTCTTTAGTTTTCTAAGTGTTGTGTGAAAACATTCCTCATGAGGAGAAAGTGAATGCACACAAGTGTGGGTGTGTAGGGAAGCAGGTGCTCATAAGACTGTACTTTCAGGGATCATTTCTATAGTTGGTAACTAGAGAAATGCAGTTGAAAGTGGTTGGCCTCGCTATCCATGAGGATGAGTGACAGTGTTCTCTTCTGAGCATGAAGCAAGCAGACAGTGTTGCTTTAATGTAATGGCTGTCTGCTGTTGATGATTGTTCTTTCTTTCCTGTTGGGAAGCTGGAGGAAGAGAGCACAGGCTGAGTGGTTAGCTCTTGTCAAAAAGTTCAAAATTAGTTTTGCAGTAGAGAAGAATGGGGATTTCACTTTATTGTTTTGTTTTGGTTTTTGTTTTGTTCCTGGGTTTACTTGTAGGCTACATCTATACTGATATGACTTTGTGCAAATATTTTTAACGCGAGAATTTTTGCATTTAAAGTATTTGTACAGGAGAGCACCTACACTGGCGTATGCTTTTGCACAAAATCATTTGTGCCAATGTAGATGCTCTCTTGTTTAAGAAAGCTCCGATGGTTCAATGGCCATTTTAGCCATTGGGCTTTGTTGCGCAAGAAATTAACGTTGCTGTCTACACTGGCCCTCTTGCGCAAGAATACTTGACAAGAGGGCTTATCCGTGAGTGGGCGCGTCAGAGTATTTGTGCAAGAACCACTGATTTTGTACGTTACAAACTCAGTGTTCTTGCGCAAATACTCGTGGCCAGTGTAGACAGGCAGCAAGATTTTGCCCAAAATCTTTCCAATGTAGACATAGCCGAACTGCTCTGGTCCTGATCCTGATGTTTTCATGCTGTTCTCTCACCTGCTGCTGGGTCTTTTTCCATTTGCTTCTCACACTGGATTTAGCCAGCCCCTTGGATCTGCCTTATGCCTTGTCTCCCATCTGTTCCCTAGTGGCCCTGCGGGAGGCAGAGACTAGTCGCAGCCCCGTGTTAATTATCCCTTGGGTTAGTGTCTTTCTCCCATAACGTGTAGCTAAGATATTTGTTAGTAACTGGCAGGCGTCGTGGGAGCTCACCCCCGAACAGAGACACACGACCTCAATATTGGGGCACAAGACAAAACTCACCTGCTCCTGGAACAGGAACACTGACTAGCGGTGAGGCCCCTCCCTGGCAGCACCCAGCAGTGAGAGCTGAGTGAAGGGGGAGGGGGAGGCAGGCCCAGGGGGAGAAGGCTCCAGGACTGTGTCAGAGGGAGGCTCTGCCCTGGCCAGTGGGGAATCGTTGCCTCTCCGAGGGGCCCAGGCCTGGTGGGTCATTTCCCCAGGTTACTGAGTGGGGGCTGGAGCCAGTTCTGTGTTGTCTCCTCCAACAACCAAACTGAACCAATGGATCTTGTGCCAACCTGCCTGTTTGCTGGGCTAGTGCTGTGTGTGCCACCAAGTCCTGCAGGGCTGCCGACATGGGAGAGGGAAGGGGCAGTTTGAGTGACCCAGCTCTGCCCCTTCTGAAAATGGCAAGTGTTGTCTTAGCAGTGCCAGAGAGGTGGGAAGGAGCCTGAAGTAACTTCTTGGGTCACAGCTGCTGTCACATAGGTGAGAAAAGAGACTAGGCAGCTGTCACATGAAACTGCAGGCTGGTTTCCCTGACTGGGAATTGAACCCAGGCCACAGCAGTGAGAGTGCTGGATCCTAACCACTAGACCATCAGGGACACATGAAACATGCCTTTTTGCTCACCTACACTAGCCTTTCACAGGCCATTTTCTGTCCACTTCAGGATGGGGTGACAGGTCCATTCTCCCTTGCCCAGAGGCGACAAGAACAGAAACCAAACAGAACATCAAAGCAGACAGACTGAGTCATGTGAGTTGTCCAACTAGCCCAGGATCCTGTCTCACGACAGCAGCCAATTTCATTGTCCCGAGGGAATCCTCAGGACAGACAGTTATTAAGTGATCCCTCCTGTTGCCCATTTCCAGCTTCTAGAATACACCAGCTAGGGACACCTGCCCTGTCCATCCTGGTTAAATGCCATTGATTGACCTTTCCTCCATTAAATTATCCAGTTCTGTTTTGGACCTTCTTGTAGATTTCACCTCCACAGCATCCTATGACAAGGAGTTCCACTGGGCGCAAAAATGTTTCCTTTTGGTTTATTTTTAACTTGGTTTCTGGGCTCCCTGAGGCCCTTTCACACACAAGGGCTTTCTCTGCAGCGTGCTAGGGGGAGAAACCCCTGAGCCAGTGACACGGACTGACCTAGGCGCAGGCCAACTAGGGGGGTTTCAGTGAAGCTACATGTAAATGGATCCATCTAGTAACCACTGCCAGCCACACGCACAAGGGAGGGGACTTTAGCCAAGAAAGCAAGGACTCTGAGGAAGGGTTGGAAGTGAAGGGGATTAATCAGATGGACGGGAGTTTCCAATGCTGGGCTGTGGCAAAGATGGATGCAGGAATGTCACAGGGCACTAGCACAGCAAGGGGACCAGAGAGGGCCCTGCTGCACTGAGAGACATGGCAAAGCCTGGGATTGAACCAGGGACCTTTAAATATTTCATCTTAGGCTCCCCACACTGAGCTACCCATAAACCCCTCTAGCTGGTTATTAACTGTCCAGGCTGTTTGGCAGCCGTGTCACAAACATGATGCCGTTGTGCCCGGCCCAGGAAGGCGAGACTGGTGTTTCCTGCCACCTGCAGTTTGACTTGCTCCTTCCCCCCATTCCTGCCCTAGCTCCCGGGCTGACCTGGCAGCTGAAGTGGTCGGGGGCCCAGCAGCCTGGGCAGGGAGTCGGGTGGCCAGACCCTGGTGGCAAGAGTCTTGGTGCTTCTTGTTTCCCTGCCCCCTCTGGTGCCCTCACTCCTCACCCGCAGCCCCTGCTGCCTGCCTGGGTCCCTGTGCTGTGTCAGACGCTCAATGAACCCTCCTGTTTCACACGGGCTGGGAGTGGCTCTGGGCGAGGGCACAGGGCTGTGTCATTCCCTATGGGAGCGGGAGGCCCCCGGAGCCCAGAGCGAGTGGACTCCCCAAGGGGCGCACGGTGAGAGACAGGGGGCTGGCGGCTCAGGGAGGGGCGGTCCCAGGAGGCAGAGGGCACCTGTGACTCTCGGCTGGCAGCTGACACTCTGCTCCTTGCTTCCCTCCCGCTGCTTCACCTCCCAGGGCTTCTTTCTCCTTCCCTGTCCATAGCAGGCAGCTGCACAAAGGCAAGTCACCAAACCAGACACCCCTGTGGCCAGCATGGGGCTTGAACCCACGACCTGGGCGTTATCAGCATCAAGCTCTAAACAGCTGAGCCAGCAGCCCACGAGGGGCCCTTTGGGAAAGACCCCACAGGCAGTGCAGGGACGTCTCTGCTGCTGCCACGAGCTCGTCTCTTATGGGGCCACGGGCGACTCACTGAGATGTGGGCTGGCTAGTGCAGAAGTCAGAGGAGCAGGAGCCTGAGTGGGTTCAGGGGGGCCTTGAGCAGGAGCAGGTTTGGGGGAGGGGCTGCTGGGCCACTGAAGCAGGTGACCAGGTGGTTGGCAGCAGCTCTGTGGGCTGGGCACATGGTCCCATCACCTGGACATATGGAGCCTCCCTCTGCGGCTTGGGCTGGAGGAGCCATGGGCCAGCCACTGCAGCAGCAGGAATTTGGGATCAGGTCACCCCACTGGGGACAATGGAGGGAAGAGAAGAGTTTTCCCTGCCATTAGGGGAAAGCTGGCCAGACCCTTTTAGCCACTGGGTCTGTGCAGGATGGATCCTCCTCCTACCAGTTCTCTGGCCTCAGTCCTGCAAAGCTCTCAGCCTTTTGCCTGTTTCTGCTTCCCTGTCCATAGCAGGCAGCTAAAGTGTGTGTCTGGGGTGGGGGGGAGTAGTCACCACAGCAAACAATCACATGGCCAGCATGGGGCTTGAACCCATGGCCTTGGCGTTATTAGCACCACGCTCTAACCAACTGAGCTAGCCGGCCTTCGGAAACTGAGCTCACAAATGGCTTTTTCAGAAAGGTGCCTCGTCTCTGACAGGGCCACTAGCCCACTCTGATGTGGGCTCACTAGTCCAGATGCTTTGAGGTGTGGTCAAGGTGGCTGGTGGCCGGCATGGCGCACTGAGACCCAGGGCAAAGAAGCAGCTGGAATCTCTTTCTGCCAGCACCTTGCCTCCCAGCTTCTTCCCTGTCGGCAGCAGCCGCAGCCCCTTTCAGCCACTGGGAAGAGAGGCAGGAATGAGGCCAAGTAACGAGTCAGGCTGAGGGGGGCAGGCAAAGCTCATCTTGTCTTGCAGGGCCACTGGCAACAGTTTCTCTCTTGTGCACTGCTGCTGAGGAGAAAAACACCCTGAGAGGGACCAGAAAGACCCATTTAAAAGATTGTTGGGGGGGGGGCACCTGCTAGCGTCAGGGGGGCAAGAGTCAGAGCCTGGCAGCTCCTGGGGACCACACAAGAGACCACAAGGGTAAGCAGCAAGCTCCAGGCAGGTTACGTTTTAGGGCCCAGCCCATCTCAGCCAGGCAGACCATAGCATCAGACTGAGCTCCAGGGGGCATCAGACACCCAGCAGGAGGCACAGAGCTCTCTCTTTCTCTGGGGAGCCTGCAGATAAGGAGCCCAAAGCTCATAAAGTTGGAGGGTTTTGCAGCAACCAGCCCAACCCCAGCAAGTCCCACAGAGATTTGAACTCAGATCATATGATTCAGAACTCTGAGCGCTGCCTCTTACACCATGGCTACATCTAGACTGGCATGTTTTTCCAGAAATGCTTTTAACAGAAAAGTTTTCCGTTAAAAGCATTTTCAGAAAAGAGCGTCTAGATTGGCAGGACACTTTTCTGCAAAAGCACTTTTTGCGGAAAAGCGTCCGTGGCCAATCTAGATGCGCTTTTCCGCAAAAAAGCCCCGATCGCCATTTTCACGATCGGGGCTTTTTTGCAGAAAAGAAATCTCTGCTGTCTACACTGGCCCTTTTGCGCAAAAGTCTTTTGGAAAAAGCCTGGACTCAGAAGCTGGGAATGGGTGACGGGAGGGATCACTTAATAACTGTCTGTCCTGAGGATTCCCTGGGGACAATGAAATTGGCTGCTGTTGTGAGACAGGATCCTGGGCTAGTTGGACAACTGGCATGGCCCAGTCTGGCTGCTTTGATATTCTGTTTGGTTTCTGTTCTTGTCCCCTCTGGGCAAGGGAGAAGGGACCTGCCACCCCATCCTGAAGTGGACAGAAAATGGCCTGCGAAAGGCTAGCCATTTTCTCAATTGGGGCTTTTTTGCAAAAAAGAAATCTCTGTCTACACTGGCCCTTTTGTGCAAAAAGTCTTTTGGAAAAAGACTTTTGCCCGAATGGGAGCAGCACAGTATTTCCGCAAAAAGCACTGATTTCTTACAGTAGGGAGTCAGCGCTTTTGCAGAAATTCAAGCGGCCAGTGTAGACAGCTGGCAAGTTTTTCCGGAAAAGCAGCTGATTTTCCGGAAAAACTGGCCCGTCGAGACACAGCCCAAGGGACCTACATGAGCCAGTAGTGATTCAATTAGGCTGAACTGGAGTTCTGGCTTATGGCCACTCGGACCAGCTTTGCTTGTTTCCTTCCACCCAGAGCCCCCTTCTTCTCCTGGGCTGCAAGGAGCCTCCCTGGGATGCCCTGAGACAGGCACAGGACTCTGCCTCCCCATAACCAGCCCCTCCCCACCCAACCGGCTTTGGCAGAACAACCGGCTTTGGCTAGCTAGACTGCTCCCTTCTTACACACTTTGAAATGTCCATTCCTAAACAGGACTGTGTGGCCTAAAAGAAAAGGCATCGGACTTTGGGTCAGAAGACTGAAGGGTTGAGTCCCTTTGCACTTGTGTTGACTGTGCTTGTGGGTTCTGATGTCTTATGCTTGGAATTGTTCTCTGTAACAACGTGTGTCCATTGGAAGGCCTCTAGCTATTTGGCAGATCTAAACTAAAACCTTCTGCAGGCAGAGTGGCAGCAATTACTTACAAAGCCTGAGCTCATGTTCCACCTAAATGGCATTTCAATAGGGTCACACTAGGCTGTGACCAGGGGGTCTGATCCTATTGACCCCCACCGTCACCAAGTAAGAAACAGATCTAAGGGTGGGTAGAGAGAACTTAGTTAACAGCATTTGTTCAGAAAAAAAACTGCTTAGCAATAGTTGAGTTTGTGCAATTGGCATTCTATGATTATCATCCTCACTTTCCTAGTGTTTGTCTGTGTGATCGCTGTCTGGTTTGTAGCTGTTTCTGTCGGCTGTATCATTAATGTTGCTGGGGGAAAATCAACAAAGGCGGTGAAGTATGATTGGTTAGGTAAATCATAATAGTATGTTAGCTTTGGTTAGTAACATTATACTAAAATAATTGGTTAAGCAGGACTAAATTATCACTATATAGATAAGAAGAAGGAAAAGGGGAAACGAGAAGAGGAAGAAGGAGGAAAAGGGAAAGGAAGGGAGAAGACCAAGGAGGAGGAGGGAGACCTGGAAGCAGAACTCACCTCCAAGGCAGCCTCAGACCAGAGCGCCCAGGACCCCTCTGCATGACTGTTGAAATGGTTTGCTGTGTGAATTCTGTCAGGTGACGTCAGCCCTGGGCACTGGGATTATTTACCAGTTTCCCTGAGCTACTAAGACTCAGAGCTGTGCTGGCCGAGTGGTTAAGGTGTTGGACTTGAAATCCAATAGGGTTTCCCTGTGCAGGCTCAAATCCTGCTCACAGCGAGGCCTGTGTTTTAGTCACACCCCTTCCTAGGGCAACAAGGTACCCAAACTCTGAGACTCCTGAGAAGAACGTGCCTGTCCCAGCAGAAGGGACACATGGGCTATGTCTACACTTGCAGCTTCTTGCATGAGTAATATGCAAATGAGGCTAAGTGTAGAATATTGCTGAGCCTCATTTGCATAGCTAATGAGCCACCACTTTTTTCAGAAGAGACTCTTGCACCAGAAGGAGCATCTACACTGCCCCTTCTTGTGCAAGAAAAACCCTCCTGCGCACTGCAATTACACCAATTAATTTTCACTAAACACCATTATCAGACTACCCAGTGCACATTCCTACCTTCCTTTGTGCACACAACATACCTGGGGCTCTAATTACTGGCCACCTGCCTTTCACACAGATCATTGATCCTTGTGACTTTCAGGTACATTCACATGGCAGCTGTTTAAACATAATGTGCTTCTACTGCATGATCAGCACCAGAGTCTGGGAGTTAAGGAAGGGCACCGCCCAGCATGGGGCTTGAACCCATGACTTTGAGACTAAGGCGCTACCAACTGAGCTAGCCAGACTGCCTGGATAGGATTTCCTAATATCCCATCTTAGGGTAACAGGAGCCAAGTGTTCTCCACTGCCTGACTCAAGGCTCTTTCTTGCCCCTAATGTGGGGTTCTGGTCTGTGGAGAGGTTTGAACTCGAACCCCACTCCCCACACACCCACTTCTTTCCCCACAAGGAACGGCCCCATTTCCATCTCTCCAGGGACAGGAGAAGGGCTCTGGCCTGTTCTCTGAAAAATGCTCAGCCTGTTTCATTTTCTGCAGGAATGAGTGGGATCCATGCGCCCTGTTCCCCAGTGAGAGGTATGTGTCCTCTTCCCCCCTTTCCACAGACACAGCAGGCCAGGGGGCTATGAGCCTCCAGAGGCCCCTTCCTACCTGGCCTCCCACAAACCTGGGGGGAAAAGCTGCTAGACCCCAGCCCTCCTGGGCCAAGCCATGGCAGAGGTAGCAGGATTCACTCCCATCTTCTCCTGCCTGTGCCCTGGTGCTGAGGGGCCGGCCTCTTTCCTGCTGCCCCAACTCTTATTCCCACAATGCACTTTGTGCAAGGGCCATTGGTCTTTCTGCCAAGGTGCGTGGCTGGCAGCCAGGACTCAGGGCCCTTCCCCCAATCCCCCCTCTGACCCGCTCACACAGTCTGGCTGCCTCCAGCACGGGCTGAGCTCAGGGGTCAGGTGGGTGACCTGCCCTGCAGCTGTGATGGCATCAGGCCCTTCCCGCCGGCCTCCTCCGTCTGGAGATGGAGCTTCAGTGGCCTCAGACACCCAGCAAGAGGAACAAAACTCTCTTCACTGAACCTCAGGGCGTGGAAGCAAAAGCACCTCAACCTTGTAACAACCAGCTGAATCTTAGTAGGTCCCACTGAGATTTGAACTCAGATTGCAGGATTCAGAGTCCTGAGTGCTGCCCCTTACACCATAGGACCTGTGGTATGAAAGTGCACTGGGCACCTCTGACTCTCAGCTCTCAGGCTGGCCTCTGCTCTCCTGGCTTCTCTCCAGCTGCTTCATCTCCCAGGACTCCCTGTAAGAAATGTCACTTTCACCCCTGGGAGCAGCTCAGCCATGCAAAGGGGCTGCCTGGGGCAGGACATTAGCCCTGGAGGGCAGGGGTGGGTGTGGCAGTGACATCACAAGGGCCTTTTGCAGCCCCTCAGCTTATTGGCTAAAGGAGGTTGGGAGGTGATGACCTCACAGAGAGTCCATGACAATGGCCAGGTGGGACAGGCTGCAGGGCAGGGGCCAGATCAGAGCTCCCCCCTGCCACCCCCCCCCCCCCCCCACCCCGTGGCTTTGCTGCAGGGAGTCTCCTTGAGAGTTGCCCTTGAGGTCTTTTCGGAGCCTTCTCCTTTCCCACGACTAACTGACCTAGATGACAGACGTCGCTGTGGAGAAGGGAAGAGCCTCCAAGAAGGCCTCTGTAAATGCAGCAGGGGAATTAGCTCAAGTGGTAGAGGGCTTGCTTAGCATGCAAGAGGCAGTGGGATCAATGCCCACATTCTCCAACAGCAGCTCAGCTCTTTCAATTGTTTTCACTGTCAGGGGCTCAGTGGCCCCTTCCCTCTTCCTACCTGCTCTCCCAAAAGAGACAGACCTGGCTCCCCTTTCTTTGCCACCAGCAATTGCCATGCTGCAAAGCAGAGAGTGGAGATATCAGGCTCTGTGGTGCAACGGAAAGCATGTTGGACTTTTAAGCTGCAACAAAATACAGGACTATGCAGCACTTTAAAGACTAACAAGATGGTTTATTAGATGATGAGCTTTCGTGGGCCAGACCCACTTCCTCGGATCAAATAGTGGAAGAAAATTGTCACCACCATATATATCAACGGGTACAATTAAAAAAACCGAACACATATGAAAAGGACAAATCAAATTTCAGAACAGAACGGGGATGCGGGGGGGAAGGTAAATGTCTGTGAGCTAATGATATTAGAGGTGATAATTGGGGAAGCTATCTTTGTAATGGGTAAGATAACTAGAGTCTTTGTTAGGACCCCGCCGAAAAGTGTCGAATTTTAGCATGAATAACAGTTCAGAGGATTCCCTTTAAAGTGCAGTTTTAAAAGGCTTTTGAAGCAGGATGCAGGTAATTAAGTCATTGAGATAATGTCCTTTCTGGTTGAAATGGCAAGAAACTGTTTTTTTTCTGTATTTTGTTTCAGCTACCCTAGACTAACATGGCTACTTTTCTATCACTATTTTAAGCTGCAGTGATTCATGTGAGCCCACCTAGATGTTCAAAGTTTGTGGGTTCAAGTCCCACGAGTGTCACTTTAGCTGCTTTCTCATTTCCAGGGCGCAGCTTTTACAGAACAGGCAATCCTTAGGGTGAAACTGGGGTGAGCTTGAGTCCAGACAGTTCCCAGCAGACCCCAGTGAGGATGGAGAGAAGGGCTGGTTCTTGCGGTTGGGGCTGGGAGTTGTTCTGAAAGGCTTCAGGTGCCATTAGATCGTTGTATCCCTCCCTGTCTCCTACCAGTGCTGAGCAACACTCAGGCTATGTCTGCCCTACACTGCTCTTCTGGGAAAAGCTACGCAAATTTCAAAACCCAATTTGTGCAGCTTTTTCTTCTGCTTTTTTTGGGGGGCCGGGAAGAGGCTTTTCTGACATTTGGCCTGTTACACTGGGCAAGTCACACAAGGGAGGCAGCAGGCAGAGCCGGCCCAATGCACCAGCCTTCCAGGGCAGGGGAGGCCAAGGCACAAGCAGCTGCCCGGCCTAATTTATCTGGCTTCCCCAGGTTGGCACCCAGGGGCATTATCAGCTGACGTTACCCCACCTCCCCCTGTCACATGAGTGTTGGGCTCATCAACAGGCTGGTCAGCAGAAGCTGCAGTTACCTGGGCACTGCAATAAGAGAAGACCCTGTGTTTCTGTCTGGCTTTGAACCAGGGACCTTTTGCATGTTAAGCAAATGTGATAACCACTACACCACAGAAACACATTTCAAGAGTTGGAACTTGGCTGACTGTTCTGTTTCTGGTTCTTTCTAACACCCTGCTCCACCTCTTGTTCTCAGGGAAGCGCCTAATTTCCTCACCAGCCTCTTGAGATTTGTAGCTCAAAGCTGGAGCTGCTGTGGAAGGAGGTGAAGCTACAGAAGCTGACGGGGGACAATCAGCAGGCAGAAGGTTATTTTTTCTCCTCCCTGGGCTGATGTGGCTAGAACTGAGGAGAAGAAAATCCTCTTCCCTTCTCTTCAGAAGATGGAAATTGCAGTTGGTTCTCTCTTTGGTTCTACTAAAGCTGGACCCCAGGACCAGATTTTTTCTTTCTAAAACCCTGGTGAAAACTGATAGCTAATTGCTCACAGGCTGAGAATGTGAGTTAAAGAACTGGCATCGCCCAGCATGGGGCTTGAACCCATGACCCTGAGATTAAGAGTCTCATGCTCTACCAACTGAGCTAGCCAGGCTGTGTGTGGAAAGTTTCCTAATATCCCATCTCAGGGTAACAGGAGCCAAGTGTTCTCCACTGCCTGACTCAAGGCTCTTTCTTGCCCCTAATGTGGGGTTCTGGTTTGTGGAGAGGTTTGAACTCGAACCCCACTCCCGACACACCCACTTCTTTCCCCACAAGGAACGGCCCCATTTCCATCTCTCCAGGGACAGCAGAAGGGCTCTGGCCTGTTCTCTGCAAAATGCTCAGCCTGTTTCATTTTCTGCAGGAACGAGTGGGATCCATGCGCCCTGTTCCCCAGGGAGAGGTATGTGTCCTCTTCCCCCCTTTCCACAGACACAGCAGGCCAGGGGGCTATGAGCCTCCAGAGGACCCTTCCTATCTGGCCTCCCACAAAGCTGGGGTGAAAAGCTGCTAGACCTCAGCCCTCCTGGGGCAGGCCATGGCAGAGGTGGCAGGATTCACTCCCATCTTCTCCTGCCTGTGCCCTGGTGCTGAGGGGCCGGCCCCTTTCCTGCTGCCCCAACTCTTATTCCCACAATGCATTTTGTGCAGGGGCCAGTGGTCCTTCTGCCAAGGTGCGTGGCTGGGAGCCAGCACTCAGGACCCTTCCTAAAATATAGAAATCCCCCGCCTCCCCTGGGGGCCAGGTGAGTGACTTGCCCTGCATATGTGACAGCATCAGATCCCTCCCACCCGTCTGCTCAGTGTGCAGACCAAGCCCAAGGGTGGCACCTGGGTTGTGTGTTATACAAAAGCCTCTTGTTCCCTGCCCAGTTCCCAACATTGGCTGCTGATGTTAACTTCCATGGGGGTGTAGCTCAGTGATAGAGTCTTTGACTGCAGATCAACTGGTCCTTGTCTCAACTCCAAGTGCCCCCTTGGAAAAAATTCCTTCTAGTGTAAACATTTTCCTTTCCAGTTCCATCACACTCTGGCTTTACATTGCTTGAGGTTCTTGACATTAATAAGAACCCTTAATGCAGAGCTACTCAACTTTGGGATCCCTGGCAGCCATAATCAATGGCATTTAACCGGGATGGACAGGGCAGGTGTCCCTAGTTAGTGTATTCCAGAAGCTGGGAATGGGCGACGGGAGGGATCATTTAATAACTGTCTGTCCTGAGGATTCCCTCGGGACACTGAAATTGGCTGCTGTTGTGAGACAGGATCCTGGGCTAGTTGGGCATCTGGCATGGCCCAGTCTGGATGTTCTGTTTGGTTTCTGTTCCTGTCCCCTCTGGGCAAGGGAGAAGTGACCCCTCATCCTGCGAAAGGCTAGTGCAGGTGAGCAAAGAAGCATGTGTCCTGTGTCCTATATTGTATTATTGTAGTAATAAACCTTTAGATGGTAGATGCTAAATGATTGGCTCAGCGTGATTTGTGGGTAAGATCCAGAGGGGAAATTGACCAGGGATCTGGCTTAGAGGTGAGTTCAAGGGGAAACCTCACAAAGGAGATTCCAGGCAGCCAGGACATGGGGGTCTCTGAGGTTGCTCTGTGAGGTCACTGCCTCCCAGCCAATGAGCTGAGGTGCTGTAAAAGTTTCTGTGATGTCACTGCTGCCTTGCAGGCTCATGTCCTGCCCCTGGCCAGCCCCTTGGCATGTGTGAGCTGCTCTCCCTGCCCCCCTCACTCAGGGCTGGTTCTGGGGCTCAAGCAGGAAACATCAAAGGCTGCTCAGGGGCCACATTGCTAGGCCAGGGGCCCTCCTGTGGGGCTGTGAGTGTTGCTGTTCCTGCTGTACAGACAGGGCCATAGAGCCTCAGGAGGCTGCAGCGGTGGGAGACACTTCCCTGGTTTTGGGAGGGAAACGAGATGTCAAGGCCCATGACTTGGAGCCAGCTACCGATACCCATGGAAAGCTGATTTTCAGAAGGGTGTGATCAGCCCTTCCTGTGTATCTGGCTTCTTCAAAGGGGCTTCATTAGGAGCTAAAAGTTGAAGAAGGGACATTTAGAAGGGTGAATTTCTTTCCCTGGCAGCATTTTCTGTGTGCCCCAGTGGCCTAATGGACAAGGCACTGGCCTCTTAAGCCAGCAATTGTGGGTTCAAGTCCCACCTGGGGTTACAGTTTCTCTCACTGACAAAGAGTTTACTCTTCTCTCTTAAACAGTTAGCAAAGATGCCACACAGTTGCTGTCTTGGTCACTGTTCCAGAAACAGAGTGAGTTTTGCCCTGGGCACCAATATTGAGGGTGTGTGCACCTGTTTGTGTGTGAGCCCCCCTAGCACCCATTGGCTCCTGCTGAGGGGTGGAGGGACCCCTGGTCTGGTATTTCCTACTGGGGAGGGTTGGAGGGACCCCAAGCCCTATAGCGGGTCAGAGTCCTGCCTGGCAGGATACAGTTTCAGTTTTTCCCTGGTGGATGCTCCAGACATGAGGGATGCCAGCGCACTGGCCCAGCCCGGGCCGGCAGTGATGGTTTTTATACATGCAGGGAAATGCCCCGGCTTCTCCCCCGCACAGAGCTGCTGCCTCTCCGGGAGGCGGATGAACTGCAGGTGCGGGACAGCTCCCTGCCAGCAGGGACAGCAGCCAAGGCACCAGATATCGCTGGGTCTGCAGCCAGTGTTGGGAACTGGGCAGGGAACAGGAGTCTTTTGAGTCACACACGTCTCAGGTAGGACTGTGACTGGTCCAAGCAAGGAATGTGTCTTGGGGCTAGTTTAGTGACACCCCAAGGCTGTGACTACACAATGGCTGTGTCTAGATTTCATCCCTTTTCTGTGAGAGGTGGGGGAATTAGCTCAAGTGGTAGAGCGCTTGCTTTGCACGTGAGAGGCAGTGGGATCAACACCCACATTCTCCAGTGATAGATATTTGCTTTCTGCTCGTTTTACAGGCAGAGACAACAAGGAGGCTAAGTGCTTCTAGGGGCCTCTTTGCAAAAGGCAGGGGACTGGTTTCTGCAGTGCAGTGGGTGTCACATTTGCAGGGCATATAAAAGTTCCCTGGCTAAAAGCCAGACAGGCAAAGTCCTGCCTGTAACACCCAGAGGAGGGGATTCACTTGCCTGGGGAGGGCAGGAACAAACCAGCACTTGGCTGCCAGCTGTTTGCACATCTGGACACATTTAACCTCACCCAGAGACTCCTGACAAGTCTGTCTCCTGTGTCCATCTGTGCCTCAGGCCAAGTGTTCGCATGTTTCATATCGAAGGAAACTCCTCCTCCCTTTTTCCTGCCTGGAGCCCCTGCAGAAGTTGCTGGCACTGGCAAGGCAGGGCTCTGACTGCAATTCCTGGGAGAGGAGAGCCAGCACCACACACCCTTGTGATTCCCTCAGGGGGTCAGGTCAGGGCCTAGAGAGCCTGAGGGAGCAACCACTGCAGCTCCTACAGCCATGGAGAGTCAGGGTCTGTGGGCATCAGGTGCTTCTCACTTGTGGTTTCCTTCTTCCCAACACTCCTCCCCACTCAGCCTTTTCCTGAACCAGCAGTTCCATGGGTGGCCAGGGGAGGCCTCTTCTGTGTCCCAGAAGGGCATAAGTAAATGTGAGCAAAGGTTACAACAAGGCACCACTGGAACTTGAACCCAGGATCTCCTGTTTATGAGGCAGCTGATTTAGCCAGCTAAGCCATGGTGCCCTCCTTGAAAAGGGCTTTGAAACTGTTCTACTTTATGGTGCCAGACACCCCCTTCCCATTCCAAAGTGCAGCCGTTCCCCATTCCCCTCCAGCTCTTGCCATGACTCAAGGCCTGCGCAGCCCAAGACATTTGATCCAAAACAGAACTGGATCATTTAATGCAGGGAAGGTCAATCAATGGCATTTAACCAGGATGGACAGGGCAGGTGTCCCTAGCTGGTGAATTCTAGAAGCTGGGAATGGGCGACAGGAGGGGTCACTTAACAAGTGTCTGTCCTGAGGATTCCCACTGGGCAATGAAATTGGCTGCTGTTGTGAGACAGGATCCTGGGCTAGTTTGGCAACTGGCATGGCCCAGTCTGGCTGTTCTGATGTTCTGTTTGGTTTCTGTTCTTGTCCCCTTTGGGCAATGGAAAATGGACCCATGTCCTGAAGGGGACAGAAAGTGGCCAGTGAAAGGCTAGTGTAGGTGAGCAAAAAGGCTTCCTGTGTCCCTGATGGTCTAGTGGGTAGGGTTCAGCACTTTTACTACTGTGACCTGGGTTCAATTCCCAGTCAGGGAAACCACCGTCATCTGTATTTATAAAATCTGCCAAGTCTTTGCCCTTTTCCATCACAGGGAGGGCCAGTGGCTGAGGGAGGGGAGGGGCTGGGGTGCCAGAGGCAGGCTCTGGCTGGGAGAAACTCCCAGCAGCCAAGCACATTTCTCAGGCAGCCCCTTCCCTGCACAGGGGGCACAGGTCACACGCCTGGGTGAATAAGAGCTTGTGGGGACTGGCCAGGGCTTCAAGCAGGCAGCTCCCATTGGCCACAAACAAGCTTGGAGCAGGGACCAGGCATGAAGCCTTTTCCTCTGCAGCTGAGAGACACAAAGGGCCCAGCAGCCCCTTCTCTCAGCTGTGCGTGGGGGCAGGGCGAGCAGGGAATCTGCCTGAGGCTTCTTGCTGCCATGTTGGGTGGCTTCATGGGCTGGATCCAGCCCGCTGGCCTGTATTGCCCAGGCCTGGCTGAGAGGGAACCTTGGCTCTGGGCTGTGGGGGAGGGGCGCTGTGGAAAGGCCAGTCTCGCCTTCCTGGGCAGGGCATGACGACATGCGGCAAAACATCCTGGACAGAGAATTACAGGCCACACAGGACTCTTATCACAGCCAAAGTAGCTCAGTGGGGAGAGCGTTAGACTGAAGATCTAAAGGTCCCTGGTTCAATCCCAGGCTTTGGCATGCTCCAATAGGGGCTAATTACTTCAAGTCAATGGTTTTGCTTAGAGCTGTTCTCACAACCTGCACTGCAGGAGAAAAGGGGAGATGAGCTGCATCCTGGGGCTCTTCCTGCTTTCTCTTGGCCCTGGGTCTCTATCCTGCCACAGGGCAGGTACAAGGGCTACAGTTGGGGGGAATCAGGTGACCACAAAAAACACTCCCTGTTGGCAGTGCTGGAACATGGCACCACATGAGCATGTTGCTAACACCCATGTCTCCCCCCCTCAGGGCCACTAGAGATGTCCTTGCACCCTGGGGCTGTCTGTCTGGGCCATGCACTCATGCACTCACACACACTGGCCCCTCCCTTTCTCGGGCAGGGCTCCTGTTGTTCCTTGCTTTACTCAACCTGGGAGTTGGGCTTATCCCCAAGCAGCAGGGGCTGTGTTTACTTGGCGAGACACAAATAGCAGCAGAACCCCTGTTCCCACTTTCTGCTTGGCTTTGAACCAGGAGCCTTTTGCACATTAAGCAAACACGATACCCACCACCCCACAGAAACATGCTTGTCAGTTTTTTTCTGTACATAAACTTGGACAAATATTCTGTTACTAATTCTTTGCCCAAGGCAGAGCAAGAGCAGGGAACAAGACGCCCCCCCCAATACTTCTCTAGACCCTTTGCTCCCAACACGGGGGGCGGGTGGGGGGCGCTGTGTGCCTCGGGAGGAGTGACCCACATCATATCCCCAACATTTCTGCCCTTCATGGATGGACCTTTGGGGGCAGGCCCAGACGCTCCATCCTCTAACTCAACTCCTATCACACACTGGAGCAGGGCAGCCCCCAGGGGTAGGGCTGAGCTATGGGGTGCTGGGCAAGGGGCAGAGGCTGCAGGAGCTGAGCGTTTACCTAGAGTCCAGGGACCCATAAGGAGGCACCATGCTCTGTGTCTCTCTCGGAAGGCGCAGAAAGGGATTGACTGGGGACAGGGAGAGTGTATATGGGGTTGTGCAGTTTGTTGCCCTGGTTAGGGCGTGGCCAAAACACAGACCTCGCTGTGAGCAGGATTTGAACCTGCGCAGGGAAACCATATTGGATTTCTAGTCCAACGCCTTAACCACTCGGCCACCACAGCTGTGAAGTCAGCAGTGCTCCAGGATCAGGGACAGTGGTAAATAATCCCAGTGCCCAGGCCTGACCTCACCCGCCCCACATATTACACACAGCAAAAATGGCTCCAGAATAGGGCAAGCTTGGGGGCTCATTGCTGGGCCCTGGGGTGAAGCATTAAACTAGCCCCCTCCTGTGGGGCTGTGAGTGTTGCTGTCCCTGCTGTACAGACAGGGCCATGGAGACAGGGAGAGGTTCACTGAATGGGCCAAGGTCACCCAGCGAGTTAGAGCCCAGCTCTGCCCCCAGCTCCCTGCCCCAGCCACCGACGTGCTGACTCCCTCGCTGCCAGGGGGCTGTTTGCATTGGCCTCTTTTGTTTTCTTTTCTGCTGTGAGACATTGGGACAGTTGGCCAGGGCATCCCGCAGTTGCCATCTCCCTCTGCACCGGTGCTGTCCAGAGCCCCGACTAGCAAACGCTGACACTGCTGTTAGATCCAGACCAGAGGGGAATGTTTAAGGGTTATTTCGGAAGAAGGGTTTTCTCCCCAAATAACTGCATCTAAACGGTGGTTTTTATTTCGTAATAAAGTATTTTGAAACAGCGCCCGGACACGATTATGCAAATAGAGAACGGGATATTTAAATCCCGGTTTCATTTACAATTTCGAATGTCTCCATTTGCATCCCTCTCCTGAAGGAGACTGCAAGTGTCGACATGTCCTGGGTGTTGCAACCTCCCAGCACTCACCTGATGTTCCCTCCCCGCTGCCTGAAGACGTTTGGGAGTCCTCCTGCGTCTCCTGGAGCTGCAGGACATCAGCGTTGTCATCCTGAAGCTGCAGCCGCTGCTGCCCAGGTGTCTCCATCCCAGACTCCACAACTATCCCTGGAGACAGGGGCTCCCCACACCCCAGGATTCGGTCCAGTTCCTCACAGTATGCACAGTGCTGCGGTGCTTCCCCAGAGCGGGACCTGCCCTCACGGGCCCTCACGTACCCCTCCCGCAATTCGTTGACCTTGGGTCTGACTTGGTCTAGGATGCAGGACGGGGGAGGTGGCCTTTCTCTGCAAGGCCATCAGCCATTGGGCCATATGTTAGATAATTTCATGGAGGTTAGGTCCATAAAAGGCTAGTAGCCAGGGGATAAAATGGTGTCCCTGGCCTCTGTCTGTCAGAGGCTGGAGAGGGATGGCAGGAGACAAATCGCTTGATCGTTTTCTTCAGTCCACCCCCTCCGGGGCACCTGGTGCTGGCCACTGGGCTAGATGGACCTTTGATCTGACCCAGTACGGCCGCTCTTATATTTTTATGTTCATGAATGTCCACGTTCCTCCTCCTGGACTGCCGGGCCTGCAGAGACTCCCCCTCGGATCACAGCTCCAAGAGGGTCTTTATCTCTGGCCCAGACACTGACAGTGCCCAGTGTTTCTGCCCCTTGCTTGGTCCTGTGATGTGTCCCTGGAAGAGGTCTCTGGGGGCTTGTGCCTGAGACATGGCTCTCCGGAAGGCAGAAGTGCTCGATCTTAGGCAAAGGACCCAGAAACAACACTTTACAGGAAAAAACACAAGGACGGCTCTTGATCCGCATCCCTGGGCCACACAGAGTATCCAGAAGCCACTTCCCCACCTCTCCCTTGGCTGCTCTAGAGCTTAGCCCAAAGTCTGATAAACTCTACTCTCCCACCCAACAACCTCTGGGACTCCTCTCCCGCCAAGCTCCTCACACCACAGAGAGTGCAGGGCAGCCACTACCCCAGCGTCACCACCCCTGATCTTTGCCTAATGGCCAAGAAGTTCTGCTTTACCCAAACCACACAGGCACCCTCTCACCTCTGGCTAGCCTCATGGCAGATGTAGAATTTCCTCACTAATTTTCCCAGAAGTTTTGCAGGCAGGCATTGGTAGTATAGTGGAGAGCATAGCTGCCTTCCAAGCATTTGAGCTGGGTTCAATTCCCAGCCCATGCAATGTAAAGAGGGAGCATCAAAGCTCCTTGCTGAGCTTTTATTTGAACCCCAAAAAAACAGGCACAAATGGGTTCTGCAGCTGTGGGCTGCCTCTCACCCCTCTTCATCCTCTCCGAGAGCGTGCACAGTAATGCAGTTCCTCCCTCACATACCCCTGCGGCAATTCCTTGACCTTGGCTCTGACTTGGTAGGATGCGGGGGTAGGAGGGAGGTGGCCTTTCTTTGCTAGACCATTGGCCATTTGGTCAAAAATGTCGGCATTCCTCCACATGGACTGCAGGGCCTGCAGAAACTCCTCCTAGGACCACAGCTCCAAGAGGGTCATTATCTGTGTCCCAGACTATGATGGTGCCTGGCGTTTGCTGCCCCTTGCTTGATTTGATTCCCAGCCAATGCAAGGTGGGAAGGGAACAGGCAGCCTCCTGGGGGAGATCTTATTTAACCCTGAGCAACAGGCACAAGTGGGTCCCACAGCCAAGGGCTCCCTCTCACCGCTTTTCGTGGGGAGCAGCTCAAACAAAACTAATTTGGCTGTTGTGGAGTCTGCATGGGGCTTGTACCCGTGACATGGGCATTATTAGCATCAAGCGCTAAACAGCTGAGCCAGCAGGCCCATGAGTGGCCCCACAATAGAGGGAAGAGAAGAGTTTTCCCTGCTATTGGGGAAAGCAGGCCAGGCCAAGGGCCTTTCAGCCACTGGGTCTGTGCAGGCTGGAGCCTCCTCTTACCAGTTTTCTGGCCTATTTCCTGAAAAGCTCACAGTCTTGTGCCTATTTCTCTTTCCCTGTCCATAGCAGGCAGCTAAAGGAGAGAGACAGGGTAGAACAGTCACCACAGCAAACATATCTGTGGTCAGCACAGGGCTTGAACCCAAGACCTTGGCATTACTAGCTTCAAAAACTAACCAACTTTACTAGCCAGCCAACCCAAGCAGAGCTCACAAATAGCCCTTTTAGAAAGGCATGTCCTGCAGCTGAAGGGACGTCTCTGCAGTTGCCAATGGCTCTTCTCTGACAGGGCCACTAGCGACTCACTGTGACGTGGGCTGGCTAGTCCAGCTGGTTTGACATTTGGTCAAGGTGGCTGCTGGCTGGCATGGGGCACTGAGACCCAGGGCAAAGAGGCAGCTGGAATCTCTTGCTATCAGCATCTTACCTCCCAGCTTCTTCCCTGTCAGCAGCAGCCACAGCCCCTTTCAGGCCCTGGGTCAGGCCAGGGGAGGCCTCTTCTGTGTCCCAGAAGGACCTGGGAAAATGTGAGCAAAGGAAGCAACAAGGCACCACTGGGAGTTGAACCTAGGATCTCCTGTTTAAAAAAAGCAAGCTAAGCCATGGTGCCCCCCTCAAGCTATTGGGTGAAACTGCTCTGTGGCCCCAGACAACACCTTTGACTCCCAAAGTGCAGCAATTTCCTTCCAGCCCTGGCTGTGTCTGCAGCTGAGCTGCACAAAGGAAGATACAAGATCCCTGGGGGGGGGTCTTTGCCGGATGAACGTGCCTGAGGAAAGACGCGGGAAGCGCAACAGACACACAAAAGGGGACGTGGGACAGTTTGAGTCACACACACGACAGGTGGCGCAGCTCAGCCAGTGACCTTATCCACTCACCGAGCTTCACAGCTTCTCCACGCTCCAAACCCCACCAGGCAAACTGCCCCATGGGCTTCACCCGCACCATGCTCAGGGCCTGGGGTTTTTCTGTCCTTTTACCAGACCAAATAACTAACCACCCCACTGCTCTGGAGTCTCTGCCTCTTATGGGCCTTCTCATCCTTAGGTCCAGTTTGTCTCCAGACAGACCCTGCTCTGCCACAGGCTGTCACTCCTGGGCCTTCTGGAGCAAAATGTGCCTCTTCATTCTGACTTTGAATACCTGGGCTTTTAGCACTCAGATCTGCATCTTACACCAGCATTTGCTAGTACAGGGTCTGAACAACTTCTGCAGAGAGGGAGAGAGCAACAGTGGAGCATCCATGCTAATTGTTTCAGAGAGCAGAGGAATGTAAACTCTTTGCCAGTGAGAGAAACTGTCACCCCACATGGGACTTGAACCCACAATCCCTGGCTTAGGAGGCCAATGCCTTGTCTATTAGGCCACTGGGGCACCCAGAAAAGACTGTCAGGGAAAGAAATTCTCCCTTCTAAATCTCCCTTCTTCAACTTTTAGCTCCTGATTAAGCCCCTTTGAAGAAGCCAGATATCACACCCCTCTGAAAATCAGCTTTCCATGGGTATCTGTAGCTGGCTCCAAGTCATGGGCCTTGACATTTCGTCTCCCTCCCGAAACCAGGGAAGTGTCTCCCACCGCTGCAGCCTCCTGAGGCTCTATGGCCCTGTCTGTACAGCAGGGACAGCAACACTCACAGCCCCACAGGAGGGCCCCTGGCCTAGCAATGTGGCCCCCTGAGCAGCCTCTGATGTTCCCTGCGTGAGCCCCAGAACCAGCCCTGAGTGACGGAGGCAGGGAGAGCAGCTCACACATGCCAAGGGGCTGGCCAGGGGCAGGACATGAGCCTGCAAGGCAGCAGTGACATCACAAGGAACTTTTACAGCACCTCAGCTCATTGGCTGAGAGGCAGTGACCTCACAGAGCAACCATGGCAACAGCCAGGCAGAACAGGGGCAATTTCAGAGACCCCCATGGCCTGGCTGCCTGGAATCTCCTTTGTGAGGTTTTCCCTTGAACTCTATGATTATTCTCTTCACTTTCCTATTGTTTGTCTGTGTGATCGCTGTCTGGATTGTAGCTGTTTCTGTCGGCTGTATCATTAATTTTGCTGGGGGAAAATCAACAAAGGTGGTGGAGTGTGATTGGTTAGGTAAATCATAATAGTATGTGAGCTTTGGTTAGTAAAATCATATTAAAATAATTGGTTAAGTAGGACTCAATTTTCACTCTATAAACTGGGGTCCAAGGAGACCAGGGAGAAGAAGGAAAAGGGGAAACGAGAAGAGGAAGAAGGAGGGAAAGGGAAAGGAAGGAAGAAGACCAAGAAGGAGGAGGGAGACCTGGAAGCAGAACTCACCTCCAAGGCAGCCTCAGACCAGAGCGCCCAGGACCCCTCTGCACGACCGGTGAAATTGTTTGCTGTGTGAATTCTGTGGGTCAGGTGACGTCAGGCCTGGGCACTGAGATTATTTATGAATTTCCCTGGCCTGCTGTTACTTAGAGCTGTGCTGGCCGAGTGGTTGAGGCATTGGCCTTAAGTTCTTATAGCGTTTTCCTGCGCAGGTTCAAATCCTGGTCACAGCAAGGCCTGTATTTTGGCCACACCCCTTCCTAGGGCAACATGGTACCCAGACCCTGAGAAGAACATGCCTGTCCCATCAGAAAGGACACCTGCAGAAGGCAACAGAGGCTACAAAAGCTGGAGAGAACATGGATTGCAGGGTCCTGCCTAACAATAGGAAAACCAGTCTGGCTTTCAGCAGAGCCACCTCCCCATGGACACAGCCAGGGGACCAAGCAGCTCCAGTGGCCCCTCCCTCTCCCCAAAAGCCGGCCCTGGTTGGGGAGAAAGATGCTGGGCCCAGCGGCCTCCCTTCACCTGGAAGAGGCAGAAGTGATGGAGACAGGCCCAGGGGTGTGTGGGCTGCAAAAGCCTCTTGTTCCCTTCTCAACTCCTAACAATGCAAACATCAGGGAGAGTAGCTCAGTGATAGACTACAGATTATATGAGTGTTACTTCAAATCCAACTGACCATTCAATGGAAAAATGTATCTCTCCAATTCCATTACATTCTAGGTTTCTATTTTTTGGATTCTATAAATGAATACGAACCCTTACTGCTGTCCTGTGCCAATGCCCATAAACCAGGCAAACCCGTCCCTCAGCTGGAGCCAGCTCAAACCCGCTGTGTGTCTGGTTTCTGTTTCCATCCGTTCAACAAGGGTGTGATTTGGAAGCCCAATGGCAGGTCCTTGGTCTCCACGGGCTGTGCTGTGCAGAAGAACAAGAACCACACCCAGCTGGGGAGGAACGGCCTAGTGTGTATTGCAATTGGTGGAGGAGGTGCCCAAATCTACCGGAGATGGGCAGGAGCCTGTTACAAACACACAGTAAACACCGTTATCAGACTGCCCGGTGCACATTTCTACCTTCCCTTGTGCACACAACATACCTGGGGCTCTAATTACTGGCCACCTGCCTTTCACACAGATCATTGATCCTTGTGACTTTCAGGTACATTCATACGGCAGCTGTTTAAACGTAATGTGCTTCTATTGCATGATCAGCACCAGAATCTCCGGCTATGGCTACACTACGAATTTTCTCAGCAAAAAAGGTGCTAATGAGGGTTTCATTTGCATGAGTCATGATCTTATTTGCATATTTTCTGGCAAACTGATTTTGTGCTGGAGTTGCTGTGCAAAAACAAGCAGTACGGAAGTTTTCTTTTTGTGCAAAACCCCCTTTTTCTGCAAGATCAGAATACCTCTTCTGGGGGGGGGCATAAGAATCTTGTGAAAAAAGGGGTGTTTGTGCAAAAAAAATGTTCTCATGGCTTGTTTTTGCACAACAATCCCATTGGCAGAAAATATGCAAATGAGATTGTGACTCATGCAATTGAATCCCTCATTAACATATTTTTTTTAAGGAGAAAACTTCTAGTGTAGATGTAGCTTCTGTGAGTCATCACTAGGCCATGTCTTCACTCAGATGGAGCTTGCTGCTGAAATCCATCTTCCAGAGCTTGATTTAGCAAATCTAGTTAAGCCTCACTAAACCAAACCCCTAGGGCACCTCCTGCTCTTTGCTACTATCCTACTCCCACTGTGAGGGCACCACCAAGCTCAGCTGAAGGTAAAACCAACTCCAGATACATGTTGAAGAAAAGGCCCATTGACCTGGCAACAAGGCACCACTGGGAGTTGAACCCAGGATCTCCTGCTTACGAGGCAGGCGCTTTAGCCAACTAAGCCATGGGGCCCTCCTTGGAAACAGCCCTCAAACTGTTCTACTTTATGGTGCCAGACACCCCCTTCCCATTCCAAAGTGCAGCCGTTCCCCATTCCCCTCCAGCTCTTGCTCTTGCCATGACTCAAGGCCTGCGCAGCCCAAGACATTTGATTGGCAGCTGGTACCCAAAACCATTTTGTCAATTGTAGCAGCAGGCCCCAAAGGGACAGACCCAAGGCAGCCGCCTGGTCCTAAGGCAGGGCCTGCAGCCAGGGGGAGGGAGAAGAATCTCTCCTTTCAGCTGGAGTTGAATCAGCCACCTAAGGACACTTGCCGAGCACCTGCTACAGGCCTCTGCTCTGCCAGCTGAGCTATGGAAGGTGCCTGGGGCAGGCTGCTTTGCCTATGTTGGCCCTCTCATGAGTGCCAGGGCAAGAGCCCCCCGAATGGGAGGGGCAGGAGAACCCAGCAGCACAGGGGTGTCACAGGCGCTTCACCCGCAGAAGGACCCTTGAGTGATCCAGGCAGAAACGCCGCGTCTCGCTCCCTGCAGCTCCCCTTGCTGCCCTGGCAGGCGCTGCCCCTTCTCCCACCGGCCTGGGCCTGGCCTCCCTCCCCGCCCGGCACCACAGAAAGCTCCTTGCCGTGAGCCTGGGCAAGCTTAGGCCCTGGGCTCTGGGGCCAGCCCCGTTGTGGGTCAGAGCCCCCTGGCCACAATGCTACTCCAGGGGGCCTGGTTCCAGGGCCTCCTAATCCCAGGGACTGGGGGGCTGGAGGCCTTTGCCCTGGAGCCTCAGAGCTCCCCCAGTGCCATCTGCCAGGAGGGGGAATCTCCCGCAGGGCCGGTGCGATGAAGGAACCTCTCCCAGGGCAGTGCCCCCAGCCCAGTCCCTGCCCCTTGCGGGGGCAGGTAAGAGATACCCCCTCCCCTTCCCCAGAGAGCAGCCCCCCAGGGCTATAGGGGCGGATCTGGCCCAGGGCTGCTCCCAGCAGAGGTGGCTTTGATCCCAGCCTGGGTCCAGGGAAACTGCTCCCAGCTCCCAGCATGTGCGAGGTTGGGGGAGTGAGCAGATCAGCGTTTGCAGATATTTACACTTATTTGCATAATGCGTATGCAGATATGCAGGGCTCGGCAATTAGGGCAATCTGCCCACCCGTGGTGAGTAGATTTTAGCCCGGTGCGGCGCTCGGTGCAGTCTGTGCATGCGCAGTGATATGTAAATAAGATGTTACTGGTCTGGCAAAAGTTTGTGAATGGTTTGTCTGCCCATGGTATAAACACAAAGGCTGGAAACACTGGCCTGATCCCTGGGGACTGGCCGAATGCAAGGCAGGGAAAACATTGGGTGAAGGGAGGGGGCATATTTTCCCCACCAGGCCTTTGTTCCTCGGAATCCCTGGGGACGTTGGGTTTTGTCTCATTTTTCTTCCCTTTTCCCTGCTTCCTTCTTTGCTGTGAGGAGGGGGCAGCTCTCGCCCTCGCGGTGGGAAGCCATGGTACAGGGATGGGATGGGCACATGCTCTGAGAGGGAGTCCCTGGGCTGTTTGGGGAGAAAAGTTTCTCATGTCGGTTCTCCTCCACACCACCAGGATGGCCGAGTGGTTAAGGCGTTGGACTTAAGATCCAATAGATGTTTGTCTGTGTGGGTTCAAACCCCACTCCTGGTAACTTCCCTTCTTTGGCGAGACATTGATCAGGATGGTGTATAATCCTGCTGTGAGGCAGGGGACTGGACTTTGTCTCTGAAGGTCCCTTGGGCTATATCTGCACTGCTGGGTTCTTGTGCAAGAACACATCCATGCTGGTGTGTGTGAGCTGTGCTTCTGTGCAAGAGCATCCATGGCAGTGTGGATGCTCTCTTGTGCAAGAAGCCCTTTCTTACCACACTTTACTATAAAACTTCTTGCACAAGAGCGAGTGGGCAGTGTGGCCCTTCTTGCACAATAACTGACCAGTGTAGACACAGCCTTCCAGTTCTAGTCCCAGTTCTGATTGGCTGAGCAGGGGCCAGTCACAGGGGGGAGACTCAGGACTTTGTTAAAGCGACGAGGAGTCCTGTGGCACCTTATAGACTACCTGAAGTGTAGGAGCATAAGCTTTCGTGAGCAAAGACCCACTTCTTCAGATGCATCTGACGAAGTGGGTCTTTGCCCACGAAAGCTTATGCTCCTACACTTCAGGTAATCTTTAAGGTGCCACAGGACTCTTTGTCGCTTTTGCAGATTCAGACTAACACGGCTACCCCTCTGATACTTGATTCAGGACTTTGTTGTTCTCCTTAAGTCCCAGCAAATGAGCCAGAACCAATCGACTGCTGGGGGAATTGTTCTGCTTCTCGCCAGTGGTTGTCTCTGAGAAGCTCCTGAGTCTCTCTGTGTCCCGATGCTTCTAACCCACTGGCTGAGCCATCCCTAGGCTGGGCTGTGGGGCTGTAGCTCCTTTGAGGCACTTTATTCTGATCCGTCAGGGTGTGAAACTCCAGACTGAGGGGGAGTTTCAGCATCAGGCTTCTGGGTCCTTTTCTTCAGTCCCCACCCCACTCAGTAACCCACCCCCAGCCTCTTCCAGCACAGCCTGCCCCACTTTCCCCTATAGGGCTTCCACAGGGGCCTCTGTCCCAGGGGGAATGGGGAGTCCCTGCCCCCGGCACCCACCCAGCCTGCTGCTGCTCCCACAAGAGCAGAGGATTCACCCGACACAAGTAAGTGCCTCTGTCCCCCCTGACCCCCGCTGCTGGTTTTCCCTCCTATGTAGCTTGCTGGCTTAGGTAAGGTTACATGAGACTGCTCATATCACCCCCTCAGCAGGGAGCCCTGGGCAGCCGCCCTGCTCGCTCAGGTCTCAGGCTGGCAGGGCCTGCAGGGATATTGGGTTTGAATGACAAGGTGTTGGAGCAGCTATTAAAAGGCTTCTTCCTTGGCAGGGGCTTTGTGCTTGTGGATTGGCTATTTCTTGGATGACTGGTGCTTGCACATGCAGCTGGGCTTTAGCAAATCAGAATGAAGTGAGTCATGAGTAACCCAGTGCCTCTGGAAATGGGAGTGGAGTAAAAAGTACAATATTGTCTAAAAAAAATAAAATAACTTGAATAAAAATCAAAGTGTGACAAAAATAAATGACTTGAGTAAAGTACAAATACCCAAAAAAGGTCTTGAGCAGTGTGATCAAGTATTTCTACTTAGTTATTTTCCACCTCTGCCCGGCAGGCAGGGGTTCTTGGCCCCTTGCTGGGCTGTGGACTGGCAGTTTGTTACCACTGACTTAGAGGAGCCCCAGGAACTGCAGTTTCAGGAAGAAACAGCAAGAGATTTTGATTGGCTGCCAGGTGCTCCACATGCTAATCAGGAGGCATGTTTCTGTAAACAGGGACATGGAGCATATTCTAATATACAGATTTCTAAACCTAGTGGAGTGTGTTTGAATGGGACAAGCATTTTGCTGAGATTATTTCTGTTTCACACAGATGTTGTGTGAAAACATTCCTCATGAGGAGAAAGTGAATGCACATGAATGTGGGTGTGTAGCGAGCAGGCTGCTGTTAAGACTGTGCTTTCAGGGATCATTTCTATAGTTGGTAACTAGAGAAATACAGCTGAAAGTGGTTGGTCTCGCTAGCCATGAGGATGAGTGATAGTGTTCTCTTCTGAGCATGAAGCAAGCAGACAGTGTTGTTTTAACGCAATTGCTGTCTGTTGTTGATGATTGTTCCTTCTTTCCTGTTGGGAAGCTGGAGGAAGAGAACACAGGCTGAGTGGTTGGCTACTGTCAAAATGTTTAAAATTAGTTTTCAAGTAGAAAGGAGCAGGGATTTCACTTTATAATCCTGTCCTGGCTTTTCTTGAATTCCTGGTTTTACATGTGCTATCCTGATCCTGATGTTTTCATGTTGTTCTTTCACCAGCTTTTGGGTCTTTTTCCCTGTGCTTCTCACACTCAACTGAGCCAGTCTCTTAGATCTGCTTCATGCCTTGTTCCTCATTTGTTCCCTAGTGGCCCTGGGAGAGATAGATACTAGGCGCAGCCAGGTGTTAATTATCCCTTGGGTTAGTGTCTTTCTCCCATAACTTGTAGCTAAGATATTTGTTAGTAACTGGCAGAGGCCGCTGGGGCTCACCCCCGAACAGGTGCCCACAAACTCAATATTGGTGCACAAGATGAAACTCACCCTGCTCCTGGAACAGAAACACTGATGAGCAGTGAGGCCCCTCCCTGGCAGCACCGAGCAGTGAGAGCTGAGTGAAGGGGGAGGCAGGCCCAGGGGGAGAAGGCTCCATGACTGTGTGAGAGGGAGGCTCTGCCCTGGCCAGTGGGGAATCGTTGCCTCTCCGAGGGGCCCAGGCCTGGTGAGTCATTTCCCCAGGTTACTGAGTGGGGGCTGGAGCCAGTTCTGTGTTGTCTCCTTCAACAATCAAAGCAAACCAATGGATCTTGTGCAGACCTGACTGTGCTGGGCTAGTGCTGTGTGTGCCACAGAGCTTCCTGCAGGGCTGCCCACACAGCAGAGGGGAGGGGCAGTTTGAGTCACCCATCTCTGCCCCTTCTGAAAATGGCAGGTGCTGTCTTAGCAGTGAGGGAGAGGTGGGAAGGAGCCTGAAGTAACCTCTTGGGTCACAGCTGCTGTAACGTGTGATAGTGAAATAAAAGGTTAGGCAGTTGTCCAGAGGGTAAATTGACCAGGGATCTGTGGCTGGTTTCTTGGAACCAGACAGGACTTGTTCGGGGTAGGTGGGATTGGGTGCTAGGACCCCCCACCTGTGTATTAGGCCCGGGGCCATCTGGGGCATGGATATTGCTGAGGTGTCGGAGGGGTTTTGCTCGTGAGGCTTCAGGCAGGCAGCTGAAGCACTCTGAGACTGGTTTGTGGCCTATTTGGAGAGGTCACCAGTCTGGGGGCTGTAAAGAGCCCCAGATTTGAGCAATTCGCCCTGAGCAGACGTCCTCAGCTGTGCCCAGATACGGCCCGGTCCGTCACAGGGGACCATTCTCCCTTGTCCAGAGGGACAAGAACAGCCAAACAGAACATCAAAGCAGTCAGACTGGGCCATGCCAGTTGTCCAACTAGCCCAGAATCCTGTCTCAGGACAGCAGACAGTTATTAAGTGATCCTTCCCATCTCCCATTCCCAGCTTCTGGAATGCACCAGCTAGGGACACCTGCCCTGTCCATCCCGGTTAAATGCCATTGATTGACTTTTCCTGCATTAAATTATCCAATTTTGTTTTGGACCTTCTTGCAGATTTCAGTTTTGCAACATCCTCTGGCAAGGAGTTCCACTGGGTGCAAAAATGCTTCCTTTTGGTTTATTTTTTACTTGGTTACTTATCAGATTCATTCTGTCACCCTGGTTCTTTAGTAGGAGAAAAAATAATTTCTGCACCCCTGTCATCATCACATAAACCCCTGTCCCGTTGCCCCTTGCTTGTCCCTTTCCCAAGCTGAGAAGAAGAAGTTCCATGAACTCCTGGGAACTGCTGTTCCAAAGAAGAGGCATTTCCTGTGGAGAAGATGGCCAAGCCCAATCCCCTACACAGAGCCCCAGGAAATACCAATGGACATTGGGAAAGCTCCCTCTCGGGCACAAAGGCAGCACTTTAACAATGGAGCTAATTCTGCCCCACCTGCCCCCTGCCTCCAGTGTTCCTGGCACTGCCTGGCCCAGGAGGGCTGGTGTCCAGCAGCTCTCTGCCTCAGTGTGGCTGGCTTTTGGGGAGAGCAACTAGGAAGTGGGGGATGGGGGCTAGGGCAGCCACTTAGCCCCTGGCTGGCTCTGCCAGTAAAAAGATGATGATGATCATCTCCCTGAACACTGGAGAATATGGGCATTGATCCCACTGCCTCTTGCATGCAAAGCGAGTGCTCTACCACTTGAGCTAATTCCCCTGCTGTGTTAAGTTTGGCCTTCTTGGAGGCTCTTCTCTTCTCCACAGGGACGTCTGTCTTCTAGGTCAGTTAGTCGTGGGAAAGGAGAAGGCTCCAAAAAGGCCACAAGGGCAATTCTCAGCAAGGAGACTCCCTGCAGCAAAGCCTTGGGCGGGGAGGGCAGCGGCAGGGTGTGGTCTCTTTGATGACCCTTGCCCTGCAGCCTGTCCCACCTGGTCATTGTCATGGACTCTCTGTGAGGTCATCACCTCCCAACCTCCTTTAGCCAATAAGCTGAGGGGCTGCAAAAGGCCCTTGTGATGTCACTGCCACACCCACCCCTGCCCTCCAGGGCTAATGTCCTGCCCCAGGAAGCCCCTTTGCCTGGCTGAGCTGCTCCCAGGGGTGAAAGTGACACATTTCTTACAGGGACTGTTCTATTGGGCACCACCCTTTGGGGGGGGAGGAGGATCAAGGCAGGAAGTCGGGGGAGGGGTTGTGATAGGACAGTACCTGTAAGAAATTAAAATGTGGAGTGTGGGAGGCTCAGGCCAGGGATTTGGGGAGTGTGTGAGAGTGGGGGGGGGGGGGGGGCTCAGGGCAGGGGTGAGGATGTGGAAGGGTAGAGAAGTCAGGGCACATGCAGCCTTTGTTACTCACCTGGGTCGGCTGGCAGCTGACACTCTGTTCCTTGCTTCCCTTCTGCTGCTTCATCTCTTAGGGTGCCCCCCACCTGCCCCGTGCCGAGAGCCAGGCCCAAGCAGGAAAGAGGCAGGTGGGCCCTCTTGGCGTCAGGGTCCCACCACCCATCTTCCCACCATCAGCAACACAGCCCCTTTCAGCCACTGGGTCAGCCCAGGAAGGGAGCAGGAAATGGGGCCAAGTAGTGAGTTAGGGTGTGAGGGGCAGGCAAAGCTCATCTTGCCTTGCAGGGCCACTGGCAACAGCATCTCTCCTGTGCACTGCTGTGGAGTAAAGTATCCCTGAGGGAGAACCCTGCCCCCAGGGCTACGTCTAGACGGGCCCCAAATTCCAGAAAAGGGATGCAAATCAGGTAAGTCAGCATAGGGAAATCCGCGGGGGATTTAAATATCCCCCGCGGATTTAAATAAACATGTCCGCCGCTTTTTTTCCGGCTTGGAGAAAAGCTGGAAAAAAGTGTGTAGACTGGCCCGATCCTCCGGAATAAAGCCCTTTTCCGGAGGATCTCTAGGAACAAGAGATCCTCCGGAAAAGGGCTTTATTCCGGAGGATCGGGCCAGTCTAGACGTTTTCCGGCTTTTCCCCAAGCCGGAAAAAATAGGTGAAGCTACAGAAGCTGACGGGGACAATCAGCAGGCGGAGGGTTATTTTTTCTCCTCCCTGGGCTGATGTGGCTAGAACTGAGGAGAAGAAAATCCTCTTCCCTTCTCCTCAGAAGATGGAAATTGCATTTGGTTCTCTCTCTGGTTCTACTAAAGCTGGACCCCAGGACTAGACTTTTCTTTCTAAAACCCTGGTGAAAACTGAGAGCCAATTGCTTGCAGGCTGAGAATGTGAGTTAAAGAAAGTTATCACCCAGCATGGGGCTTGAACCCATGACCCTGAAACTAAGAGTCTCATGTTTTACCCACTGAGCTAGCCAGGCTGTGTACAAAAAGTTTTCTAATATCCCATCACAGCATAACAGGAGCCAAGTGTTCTCCACTGCCTGACTCAAGGCTCTTTCTTGACCCTCATGTGCGGTTCTGGTCTGTGGAGAGGTTTGAACTCGAACCCCACTCCCAACACACCCACTTCTTTCCCCACAAGGAACGGCCCCATTTCCATCTCTCCAGGGACAGGAGAAGGGCTCTGGCCTGTTCTCTGCAAAATGCTCAGCCTGTTTCATTTTCTGCAGGAACGAGTGGGATCCATGCGCCCTGTTCCCCAGTGAGAGGTATGTGTCCTCTTCCCCCCTTTCCACAGACACAGCAGGCCAGGGGGTTGTGCACCTGCAGTGGCCCCTTCCTACTTGACCTCCCACAAAGCTGGGGTGAAAAGCTGCTAGACCCCAGCCCTCCTGGGCCAAGCCATGGCAGAGGTAGCAGGATTCACTCCCATCTTCTCCTGCCTGTGCCCTGGTGCTGAGGGTCCGGCCCCTTTCCTGCTGCCCCAACTCTTATTCCCACAATGCACTTTGTGCAGGGGCCATTGGTCTTTGTGCCAAGGTGCGTGGCTGGGAGCCAGGACTCAGGGCCCTTCCCCTAATCCCTCCTCTGACCCGCTCACACTGTCTGGCTGCCTCCAGCAGGGGCTGAGCTCAGGGGTCAGGTGGGTGACCTGCCCTGCAGCTGTGATGGCATCAGGCCCTTCCAGCCCACCTGCTCAGTCTGGAGATGGAGCTCCAGTGGCCTCAGACACCCAGCAAGAGGAACAAAACTCTCTTTGTTGAACCTTAGTGCATGGAAGCTGAAGCACCAGCACCTTGTAACAACCAGCAGAGTCTTAGTAGGTCCCACTGAGATTTGAACTCAGATTGCAGGATTCAGAGTCCTGAGTGCTGCCCTTACACCATAGGACCGGTTATATGAAAGTATAGTGGGCACCTCTGACTCTCAGCTCTCAGGCTGGCCTCTGCTCTCCTGGCTTCTCTCCAGCTGCTTCATCCCCCAGGACTCCCTGTAAGAAATGTGTCACTTTCACCTCTGGGAGCAGCTCAGCCATGCAAAGGGGCTGCCTGGGGCAGGACATTAGCCCTGGAGAGCAGGGGTGGGTGTGGCAGTGACATCACAAGGGCCTTTTGCAGCCCCTCAGCTTATTGGCTAAAGGAGGTTGGGAGGTGGTGACCTCACAGAGAGTCCATGACAGTGGCCAGGTGGGACAGGCTGCAGGGCAGGGGCCATCTCAGAGCCCCCCCCCCCCCATGGCTTTGCTGCAGGGAGTCTCCTTGAGAGTTGCCCTTGAGGCCTTTTCGGAGCCTTCTCCTTTCCCAAGACTAACTGACCTAGATGACAGACGTCGCTGTGGAGAAGGGAAGAGCCTCCAAGAAGGCCTCTGTAAATGCAGCAGGGGAATTAGCTCAAGTGGTAGAGCGCTTGCTTAGCATGCGAGAGGCAGTGGGATCGATGCCCACATTCTCCAATACAGTTCAGCTTTTATCCCTTATTTTCACTGTCAGGGGCTCAGTGGCCTCCTCCCTCTTCCTACCTGCTCTCCCAAAAGAGACAGACCTGGCTCCCCTTTCTTTGCTACCAGCAATTGCCATGCTGCAAAGCAGAGAGTGGAGATATCAGGCTCTGTGGTGCAATGGAAAGCATGTTGGACTTTTAAGCTGCAACAAAATACAGGACTATGTAGCACTTTAAAGACAAACAAGATGGTTTATTAGATGATGAGCTTTCGTGGGCCAGACCCACTTCCTCAGATCAAATAGTGGAAGAAAATTGTCACAACCATATATACCAAAGGATACAATTAAAAAAAACGAACACATATGAAAAGGACAAATCAAATTTCAGAACAGAACGGGGATGCGGGGGGGAAGGTAAATGTCTGTGAGCTAATGATATTAGAGGTGATAATTGGGGAAGCTATCTTTGTAATGGGTAAGATAACTAGAGTCTTTGTTAGGACCCCGCCGTAAAGTGTCGAATTTTAGCATGAATAACAGTTCAGAAGATTCCCTTGAAAGTGCAGTTTTAAAAGGCTTTTGAAGCAGGATGCAGGTAATTAAGTCATTGAGATAATGTCCTTTCTGGTTGAAATGGCAAGAAACTGGTTTTTTCTGTATTTTGTTTCAGCTACCTTAGACTAACATGGCTACTTTTCTATCACTATTTTAAGCTGCAGTGATTCATGTGAGCCCAGCTAGACATTCAAAGTTTGTGGGTTCAAGTCCCACGAGTGTCACTTTAGCTGCTTTCTCATTTCCAGGGCACAGCTTTTACAGAACAGGCAATCCTTAGGGTGAAACTGGGGTGGGCTTGAGTCCAGACAGTTCCCAGCAGACCCCAGTGAGGATGGAGGGAAGGGCTGGTTCTTGCGGTTGGAGCTGGGAGTTGTTCTGAAAGGCTTCAGGTGCCATTAGATCGTTTTATCCCTCCCTGTCTCCTACCAGTGCTGAGCAACACTCAGGCTATGTCTGCCCTACACTGCTCTTCTGGGAAAAGCTACGCACATTTCAAAACCCAATTTGTGCAGCTTTTTCTTCTGCTTTTTTTTTTTTTTTTTTTGGAAGAGGCTTTTCTGACATTTGGCCTGTTACACTGGGCAAGTCACACAAGGGAGGCAGCAGACAGAGCCAGCCAAATGCACCAGCCTCGCAGGGCGGGGAGGCCAAGGCACAAGCAGCTGCCTGGCCTAATTTATCTGGCTTCCCCAGGTTGGCACCCAGGGGCATTATCAGCTGACATTACCCCCCCTCTGTCACATGAGCGTTGGGCTCATGAACAGGCTGGTCAGCAGCAGCTGCAGTTACCTGGGCACCGCAATAAGAGAACACCCTATGTTTCTGAACCAGGGACCTTTTGCGTGTTAGGTAAACATGATAACCACTACACCACAGAAACACATTTCAAGGCATGGAACTTGGCTGACTGTTCTGTTTCTAGCTCTTTCTAACACCCTGCTCTGCAGGGGAGGGGGATGCTCCTTGTGAACACTCCACCTCTTGTTCTCAGGGAAGCGCCTAATTTCCTCACCAGCCCCTTGAGATTTGTAGCTCAAAGCTGGAGCTGCTGTGGAAGGAGGTGAAGCTACAGAAGCTGACGGGGGACAATCAGCAGGCAGAAGGTTATTTTTTCTCCTCCCTGGGCTGATGTGGCTAGAACTGAGGAGAAGAAAATCCTCTTCCCTTCTCCTCAGAAGATGGAAATTGCAGTTGGTTCTCTCTTTGGTTCTACTAAAGCTGGACCCCAGGACCAGATTTTTTCTTTCTAAAACCCTGGTGAAAAATGAGAGCTAATTGCTCACAGGCTGAGAATGTGAGTTAAGGAAGGGCACCACCCAGCACGGGGCTTGAACCCATGATCCTGAGATTAAGAGCCTCATGCTGTACCAACTGAGTTAGCCAGGCTGTGTGTGGAAAGTTTCCTAATATCCCATCTCAGGGTAACAGGAGCCAAGTGTTCTCCACTGCCTGACTCAAGGCTCTTTCTTGCCCCTAATGTGGGGTTCTGGTCTGTGGAGAGGTTTGAACTCGAACCCCACTCCCGACACACCCACTTCTTTCCCCACAAGGAACGGACCCATTTCCATCTCTCCAGGGACAGCAGAAGGGCTCTGGCCTGTTCTCTGCAAAATGCTCAGCCTGTTTCATTTTCTGCAGGAACGAGTGGGATCCATGCGCCCTGTTCCCCAGTGAGAGGTATGTGTCCTCTTCCCCCCTTTCCACAGACACAGCAGGCCAGGGGGCTATGAGCCTCCAGAGGACCCTTCCTATCTGGCCTCCCACAAAGCTGGGGTGAAAAGCTGCTAGACCCCAGTCCTCCTGGGGCAGGCCATGGCAGAGGTGGCAGGATTCACTCCCATCTTCTCCTGCCTGTGCCCTGGTACTGAGGGGCCGGCCCCTTTCCTGCTGCCCCAACTCTTATTCCCACAATGCATTTTGTGCAGGGGCCAGTGGTCCTTCTGCCAAGGTGCGTGGCTGGGAGCCAGGACTCAGGACCCTTCCTAAAATATAGAAATCCCCCGCCTCCCCTGGGGGCCAGGTGAGTGACTTGCCCTGCATATGTGACAGCATCAGACCCCTCCCACCCGTCTGCTCAGTGTGCAGACCAAGCCCAAGGGTGGCACCTGGGTTGTGTGTTACACAAAAGCCTCTTGTTCCCTGCCCAGTTCCCAACATTGGCTGCTGATGTTAACTTCCATGGGGGTGTAGCTCAGTGATAGAGTCTTTGACTGCAGATCAACTGGTCCTTGTCTCAACTCCAAGTGCCCCCTTGGAAAAAATTCCTTCTAGTGTAAACATTTTCCTTTCCAGTTCCATCACACTCTGGCTTTACATTGCTTGAGGTTCTTGACATTAATAAGAACCCTTAATGCAGAGCTACTCAACTTTGGGATCCCTGGCAGCCATAATCAATGGCATTTAACCGGGATGGACAGGGCAGGTGTCCCTAGTTAGTGTATTCCAGAAGCTGGGAATGGGCGACGGGAGGGATCATTTAATAACTGTCTGTCCTGAGGATTCCCTCGGGACAATGAAATTGGCTGCTGTTGTGAGACAGGATCCTGGGCTAGTTGGGCATCTGGCATGGCCCAGTCTGGATGTTCTGTTTGGTTTCTGTTCTTGTCCCCTCTGGGCAAGGGAGAAGTGACCCCTTATCCTGCGAAAGGCTAGTGCAGGTGAGCAAAGAAGCATGTGTCCTGTGTCCTATATTGTATTATTGTAGTAATAAACCTTTAGATGGTAGATGCTAAATGATTGGCTCAGCGTGATTTGTGGGTAAGATCCAGAGGGTAAATTGACCAGGGATCTGGCTTAGAGGTGAGTTCAAGGGGAAACCTCACAAAGGAGATTCCAGGCAGCCAGGCCATGGGGGTCTCTGAGGTTGCTCTGTGAGGTCACTGCCTCCCAGCCAATGAGCTGAGGTGCTGTAAAAGTTTCTGTGATGTCACTGCTGCCTTGCAGGCTCATGTCCTGCCCCTGGCCAGCCCCTTGGCATGTGTGAGCTGCTCTCCCTGCCCCCCTCACTCAGGGCTGGTTCTGGGGCTCAAGCAGGAAACATCAAAGGCTGCTCAGGGGGCCACATTGCTAGGCCAGGGACCCTCCTGTGGGGCTGTGAGTGTTGCTGTCCCTGCTGTACAGACACGGCCATAGAGCCTCAGGAGGCTGCAGTGGTGGGAGACACTTCCCTGGTTTCAGGAGGGAAACGAGATGTCAAGGCCCATGACTTGGAGCCAGCTACCGATACCCATGGAAAGCTGATTTTCAGAGGGGTGTGATCAGCCCTTCCTGTGTATCTGGCTTCTTCAAAGGGGCTTCATTAGGAGCTAAAAGTTGAAGAAGGGACATTTAAAAGGGTGAATTTCTTTCCCTGGCAGCATTTTCTGTGTGCCCCAGTGGCCTAATGGACAAGGCACTGGCCTCTTAAGCCAGCAATTGTGGGTTCAAGTCCCACCTGGGGTTACAGTTTCTCTCACTGACAAAGAGTTTACTCTTCTCTCTTAAACAGTTAGCAAAGATGCCACACAGTTGCTGTCTTGGTCACTGTTCCAGAAACAGAGTGAGTTTTGCCCTGGGCACCAATATTGAGGGTGTGTGCACCTGTTTGTGTGTGAGCCCCCCTAGCACCCATTGGCTCCTGCTGAGGGGTGGAGGGACCCCTGGTCTGGTATTTCCTACTGGGGAGGGTTGGAGGGACCCCAAGCCCTATAGCGGGTCAGAGTCCTGCCTGGCAGGATACAGTTTCAGTTTTTCCCTGGTGGATGCTCCACACAGGAGGGATGCCAGCGCACTGGCCCAGCCCGGGCCGGCAGTGATGGTTTTTATACATGCAGGGAAATGCCCCGGCTTCTCCCCCTCACAGAGCTGCTGCCTCTCCGGGAGGCGGATGAACTGCAGGTGCGGGACAGCTCCCTGCCAGCAGGGACAGCAGCCAAGGCACCAGATATCGCTGGGTCTGCAGCCAGTGTTGGGAACTGGGCAGGGAACAGGAGGCTTTTGTGTCACACACGTCTCAGGTAGGACTGTGACTGGTCCAAGCAAGGAATGTGTCTTGGGGCTAGTTTAGTGACACCCCAAGGCTGTGTCTACACAATGGCTGTGTCTAGATTTCATCCCTTTCCTGTAAGAGGTGGGGGAATTAGCTCAAGTGGTAGAGCACTTGCTTTGCACGTGAGAGGCAGTGGGATCAACACCCACATTCTCCAGTGGTAGATATTTGCTTTCTGCTCATTTTACAGGCAGAGACAACAAGGAGGCTAAGTGCTTCTAGGGGCCTCTTTGCAAAAGGCAGGGGACTGGTTTCTGCAGTGCAGTGGGTGTCACATTTGCAGGGCATATAAAAGTTCCCTGGCTAAAAGCCAGACAGGCAAAGTCCTGCCTGTAACACCCAGAGGAGGGGATTCACTTGCCTGGGGAGAGCAGGAACAAACCAGCACTTGGCTGCCAGCTGTTTGCACATCTGGACACAGAAGTATCCTGAGCCTTGGTTCTACCAGCCAGTTTCTTTTCAATTCACTGCAAACTGTGTCCCAGTTGTAGGTGACGCTGAATTCACCTGCCTGGGGAGGGTGGGAACAGACCAGCACTTGGGAGCTTGGCTGCCAGCTGCTTAGCACATCTGGACACAGAAGAATCCCAAGACTTGGTTCTGCCAGGCTCCAGTTTCCCCTCTTCTGTTTCTTCTCAGCTCCCTGCAAACTGCCTCCCAGCTGTGGGTGAGGCTGAGTGTGTGTGAAACCAGCTGCGCTTTGGATGATTTTGTTAATTGTTTAAAAAGCCTCAGGCACCTCTTCTGCCTGGGGAGGTGTCTGGAATAGATGCCTAGTGTGACATCACCCTGGGGTTTTACCCCTTTAACCTCACCCAGAGACTCCTGACAAGTCTGTCTCCTGTGTCCATCTGTGCCTCAGGCCAAGTGTTTCATATCGAAGGAAACTCCTCCTCCCTTTTTCCTGCCTGGAGCCCCTGCAGAAGCTGCTGGCACTGGCAAGGCAGGGCTCTGACTGCAATTCCTGGGAGAGGAGAGCCAGCACCACACACCCTTGTGATTCCCTCAGGGGGTCAGGTCAGGGCCTAGAGAGCCTGAGGGAGCAACCACTGCAGCTCCTACAGCCATGGAGAGTCAGGGTCTGTGGGCATCAGGTGCTTCTCACTTGTGGTTTCCTTCTTCCCAACACTCCTCCCCACTCAGCCTTTTCCTGAACCAGCAGTTCCATGGGTGGCCAGGGGAGGCCTCTTCTGTGTCCCAGAAGGGCATAAATAAATGTGAGCAAAGGTTACAACAAGGCACCACTGGAACTTGAACCCAGGATCTCCTGTTTATGAGGCAGCTGATTTAGCCAGCTAAGCCATGGTGCCCTCCTTGAAAAGGGCTTTGAAACTGTTCTACTTTATGGTCCCAGACACCCCCTTCCCATTCCAAAGTGCACCCGTTCCCCATTCCCCTCCAGCTCTTGCCATGACTCAAGGCCTGCGCAGCCCAAGACATTTGATCCAAAACAGAACTGGATCATTTAATACAGGAAAGGTCAATCAATGGCATTTAACCAGGATGGACAGGGCAGGTGTCCCTAGCTGGTGTGTTCTAGAAGCTGGGAATGGGTGACAGGAGGGGTCACTTAACAATTGTCTGTCCTGAGGATTCCCACTGGGCAATGAAATTGGCTGCTGTTGTGAGACAGGATCCTGGGCTAGTTGGACAACTGGCATGGCCCAGTCTGGCTGTTCTGATGTTCTGTTTGGTTTCTGTTCTTGTCCCTTCTGGCCAATGGAAAATGGACCCATGTCCTGAAGGAGACAGAAAGTGGCCTGTGAAAGGCAAGGGTAGCTAAGGAGAGCCCCATGTTCATGTGTCCCTGATGGTCTAGTGGTTAGGATTCAGCCCTTTCACTGCTGTGGCCTGGGTTCAATTCCCAGTCAGGGAAACCAGCCTCATCTGTATTCATGAAACCTGACTGGTCTTTGCCCTTCTCCATCACAGGGAGGGCCAGTGGGCTGAGGGAGGGGCTGGGGTGCCAGAAGCAGGCTCTGACTGGGAGACGCAGCCAAGCACATTTCTCAGGCAGCCCCTTCCCTGCGCAGGGGGCACAGGTCACATGCCTGGGTGAATAAGAGCTTGTGGGGACTGGCCAGGGCTTCAAGCAGGCAGCTCCCATTGGCCACAAACAAGCCTGGAGCAGGGACCAGGCCTGAAGCCTTTTCCTCTGCAGCTGAGACACACAAAGGGCCCAGCAGCCCCTTCTCTCAGCTGTGCATGGGGGCAGGGCGAGCAGGGAATCTGCCTGAGGCTTCTTGCTGCCATGTTGGGTGGCTTCATGGGCTGGATCCAACCCGCTGGCCTGTATTGCCCAGGCCTGGCTTAGAGGGAATCTGGGCTGTGGGGGAGGGGCGCTGTGGACAGGCCAGTCTCGCCTTCCTGGGCAGGGCATGACAACATGTGGCCAAACATCCTGGACAGAGAATTACAGGCCACACAGGACTCTTATCACAGCCAAAGTAGCTCAGTGGCTCAGTGGGGAGAGCGTTAGACTGAAGATCTAAAGGTCCCTGGTTCAATTCCAGGCTTTGGCATGCTCCAATAGGGGCTAATTACTTCAAGTTGATGGTTTTGCTTAGAGCTGTTCTCACAACCTGCACTGCAGGAGAAAAGGGGAGATGAGCTGCATCCTGGGGCTCTTCCTGCTTTCTCTTGGCCCTGGGTCTCTATCCTGCCGCAGGGCAGGTACAAGGGCTATAGTTGGGGGGAATCAGGTGACACCACAAAAAACACTCCCTGTTGGCGGTGCTGGAACATGGCACCATATGAGCATGTTGTTAACACCCATGTCTCCCCGCCTCAGGGCCACTAGAGATGTCCGGCAGCTCTGTCCTTGCACCCTGGGGCTGTCTGTCTGGGCCATGCACTCACACACACTGGCCCCTCCTATTCTAGGGCAGGGCTCCTCTTGTTCCTTCCTTTACTCAGCCTTGGGAGTTGGGCTTATCCCAAGCAGTAGGGGCTGTGTTTACCTGGGGAGACACAAATAGGAGCAGAACCCCCTGTTCCCACTTTTTGCTTGGCTTTGAACCAGGAGACTTTTGCACATTAAGCAAACACGATAACCACCACCCCACAGAAACAGAAACATGCTTGTCAGTTTTTTACTGTACATAAACTTGGACAAATATTCTGTTACTAATTCTTTGCCCAAGGCAGAGCAAGAGCAGGGAACAAGACCCCCCCCCCCCCCAATACTTCTCTAGACCCTTTGCTCCCAACACAGGGTGGAGGGGGGGCTGTGTGCCTCGGGAGGAGTGACCCACCTCATATCCCCAACATTTCTGCCCTTCATGGATGGACCTTTGGGGGAGGCCCAGACGCTGCATCCTTTCACTCAACTCCTATCACGCACTGGAGCAGGGCAGCCCTCAAGGGTAGGGCTGAGCCATGGGGTGCTGGGCAAGGGGCAGAGGCTGCAGGAGCTGAGAGTTTCCCTAGAGCTCAGGGACCCATAAGGAGGCACCATGCTCTGTGTCTCTCTCGGAAGGCGCAGAAAGGGATTGACTGGGGACAGGGAGAGTGGCTCAGGGGTTGTGCAGCTTGTTGCCCTGGTTAGGGCGTGGCCAAAATACAGGCCTCGCTGTGAGCAGGAATTGAACCTGCGCAGGGAAACCCTATTGGATTTCTAGTCCAACGCCTTAACCACTCGGCCACCACAGCTGTGAAGTCAGCAGTGTCCCAGGATAAGGGAAACTGGTAAATAATCCCAGTGCTCAGGCCTGACCTCACCCGCCCCACAGAATTCACACAGCAAACCTGGCTTCCAGCACACTGGGCAAGCTTGGGGGCTCATTGCTGGGCCCTGGGGTGAAGCATTAAACCAGCCCCCTCCTGCGGGGCCTGTTAGTGTTGCTGTCCCTGCTGTACAGACAGGGCCATGGAGACAGGGAGAGATTCACTGAATGGGCCAAGGTCACCCAGCGAGTTAGAGCCCAGCTCTGCCCCCAGCTCTCTGCCCCACCCACCGACGTGCTGACTCCCTCACTGCCAGGGGCTGTTTGCATTGGCCTCTTTTGTTTTCTTTTCTGCTGGGAGACCTTGGGACAGTTGGCCAGGGCGTCCCGCAGTTGCCATCTCCCTCTGTGCAGGTGCTGTCCAGAGCCCCGACTAGCAAACGCTGACACTGCTGTTAGGTCCAGACCAGAGGGGAGTGTTTAAGGGTTATTTCGGAAGAAGGGTTTTCTCCCAAAATAACTGCATCTAAACAGTGTTTTTTATTTCATAATAAAGTATTTTGAAACAGCGCCCAGACGCGATTATGCAAATGTAGCGCAGGATATTTAAATCCCGGTTTCAGTTACAATTTCGAATGTCTCCATTTGCATCCCTCTCCTGAAGGAGACTGCGAGTGTCGACATGTCCTGGGTGTTGCAACCTCCCAGCACTCACCTGATGTTCCCTCCCCGCTGCATGAAGCCGTTTGGGAGTCCTCCTGCGTCTCCTGGAGCTGCAGGTCATCAGCGTTGTCATTCTGCAGCTGCAGCTGCTGCTGCCCAGGTGTCTCCATCCCAGACTCCACAACTCTCCCTGGAGACAGGGGCTCCCCACACCCCGGGATTCGGTCCAGTTCCTCACAGTATGCACAGTGCTGCGGTGCTTCCCCAGAGCGGGACCTGCCCTCATGGGTCCTCACGTACCCCTCCCGCAATTCGTTTACCTTGGGTCTGACTTGGGCTAGGATGCTGGAGCGGGGAGGTGGCCTTTCTCTGCAAGGCCATCAGCCATTGGGCCATATGTTAGATAATTTCATGGAGGTTAGGTCCATAAAAGGCTAGTAGCCAGGGGGTAGAAATGGTGTCCCTGGCCTCTGTTTGTCAGAGGCTGGAGACGGATGGCAGGAGACAAATCGCTTGATCATTGTCTTCAGTCCACCCCCTCCGGGGCACCTGGCACTGGCCACTGTTGGCAGACAGGACACTGGGCTAGACGGACCTTTGGTCTGGCCACCAGTACGGCCGTTCTGATGTTCATATGTTCATAAATGTCCACATTCCTCCTCCTGGACTGCCGGGCCTGCAGAGACTCCCCCTCAGATCACAGCTCCAAGAGGGTCTTTATCTCTGGCCCAGACACTGACAGTGCTCAGTGTTTCTGTCCCTTGCTTGGTCCTGTGACCAGGGCTGGATTAAGGCCTGGGCTAGCCGGGCAGCCGCCCTTTATAGCTCCTTCACACCCCGTCTGTGTGTGGCTCTGGCCATTCACCTCGCTGTGAAGTAAGAACGTGCCGGTTGGACTGAGGGCACCGATCCCAGCTCGCGAGGTATCTGGGCACACACTGACCCCGCTGGAGCGAGCGCCCAGTCAGTAGCAGTGCGGCTGCAGCAGCGAGGGAGGGTTTGCGTGAGCTCCTGGGATACGATCCAGGCTGGCCCCTGGCTGGAACCCTGCCCCTGCATGGCCAGACCCTGAGCTTAAGCTTTTGTATTCTTGTTTGTTTCTTTCCCCATGTTCCCTTCATTCCCTCTCTGCTCCTTTCCACCCCCCTGCTCCCCATCCCTCCGTTATGTAACTTCTGCTTCCTCCTTTCTTATCTGTCCCCAGTTCCTCCTCCCGGCCTTTGCTTTCCCTGCTGCACCTGGGCAGCTGATATGGGACCTCCCTTGGTCAACAGAGCCATTTCTGATACAGAGAGAACAAAAGTCCAGAGATCAAAGCAGCTTTGGCCAAAGCGACTCCTGTATGGGGAAGAGGAAACCGAATGCCCCGTCTGTCTTGTATCTGACAGAACGAGGGGGCACCACGTCTACTGAAATATGGAAAAACTCAGACAACAGGCTCTTAAACCAGGCAAAGAGAATTTGAGAGTCGTTTCTGTGCGGAGGAGGGGAAGCCGTGTGTGTGGTTTGCTGGAGCACAGAAGTGTAACCCTTCTGCTGGGTAGGGCCGGCAGCAACCAGAGCCAGGTTCAATATCTAGGGGTTCAGCTCACATAGAACCAGCTTGAGCTGCCAATTAGTAGCCTGGGAAATTCACGTACCCCTGGGCGCCTCTGAGAGGCAATGCTTCCCCACTCGCCAGCACAGAGTCTGAGTGTAGAAAATAAACTTTTAATGAAAGAGAGAGAGAAGTGACATGGCATGAACTTGGGAAAACACCACGAACAGAGTTCATAACGCCCCACGAGCAACCATCCCAGCTCAAATGGATTGAGCGATGTCTTTTGCCTCTCAGGCTCACCAGTCCAGCAAGGTGAGGGCTCCATTCACTTACCCAAACTTTCCCCGTACCCCACTTCAAACGCCCCACTTACAGCTCTGCCCAGTCAGTGCAGACCCAGACACATCACCCTGATGACTTCCTTCAGAGAGCCTGATGTGATGCCACCTGTGTGCTGCCCCTGCTGCCCGCTGGCCGTTCCCTCCAGCCCCTCCGCTGACTCATGAGGGTCACAAGAATGGGTGTGAGGAGGAGCCTCATTGGAGCGTTCTCTTTTCCCACCAACTAACTGGCCTAGTGGAGAGATGTCCCTGTGACAAAGGTAAGAATTGGTAAAAGATAGGGCTTGGCAATAGCTGGAGAATTAGCTCAAGTGGTAGAGCGCTTGCTTAATATGCAAGAGGTAGTGGGATCAATACCCACATTCTCCAGTGGGTGGGGAGTTCCCTGCTCTTTTTCTACAGGCAGAGCCAGGCAGAGGGCAAAGTGCCTCCAGTGGCCCCTCCCTCTTCCTACTCACTCCCCTCAAAAGCCACCACGGCTTAGTTCCAAATCTGTAAACCCCATTGCCCGAGGGATAGCGCCTCTTCTGAAATAGCTACTTTGCAATAGCCGGAGTGTGGATGCTCCACTGCTGCTAGTTCAAAATAGCTCCTGCCCAGGGCCAGTCAAAGTAATTACTCCCCAGTGCCTCCTGGGGCTCTAAGTCGAGGTAGCGCGTCCACATTAGGGGTTCCTGATTCGGACCAATTTTGAGCCTTCCCTGTAGTGTGGACGTGCTACTTTGAAACAAGCTATTTAAGTGTTTTTTTTCAAAATAGCTTTAAAAGTAAATGCGCTGTGTCGACGAACCCTGAGAGCTGAGTGAAGGGGGAGGCAGGCCCAGGGGGAGAAGGCTCCATGACTGTGTCAGAGGGAGGCTCTGCCCTGGCCAGGGGGGAATCGTTGCCTCTCCGAGTAGCCCTGGCCTGGTGCCTCAGAAAGGTAACGATTCCCCACTGGCCAGGGCAGAGCCTCCCTCTGACACAGTCATGGAGCCTTCTCCCCCTGGTCCTGCCTCCCCCTTGACTCAGCACTCAGGGCACGTCAACACAGCTGCTGTTAAGAGTCCTCTGGTGCTGCCAGGGAGGGGCCTCACTGCGAGAGCCGCCTGGGCAGGTTCCTGCCACAGAGACACGTCCCAGAGCAGGACGGATGCTCAGACCGACACTGAGTGTTGCTCAGCGCTGGGGTGAGACAGGGAAGGACAAAAGGGTCTAACGGCGCCTGCAGCCTTTCAGAACAGCCCCCGGCCCCAACCCCAAGTACCCTCTGCCCCTGCTGGGTTCCGCTGGGCACTGCCTGGATTCAGGCCTCCCCAGTGCCAGCCTAAGGGCTCTGGGGAGACATGGCAGCTGTGGCGCTGGGCTGCTGCACAGCTTAGAGAAGGGGTGGGCAATGAGTTTTCATGGGGAACTGCTCCCAGGGCTGCACTTTTCCATGCTATTAATGGAGGAGGAGGGGGTCTGGGATGCAGGTTGGTGCAGACAGGAGCTTGGGGCAGAGGACTGGGGTGCAGGAACGGTTGCAGCATGTTGGGTTGTGAATTGAGGCAGAGGATTGGGGTGCAGGATCTGGGAGGGGTGAGGGTTCAGGGGGGCAGAGGGTTTGGTTTATGTGGGGTACCTGTGGGTTGAGGGAAGGGAGGGGCTGGGGTGCCAGAGGCAGGCTCTGGCTGGGAGACTTACGTGGCTCACTCCCAGCCAGCCTGGGTGAATAAGAGCTTGTGGGGACTGGCCAGGGCTTCAAGCAGGCAGCTCCCATTGGCCACAAACAAGCTGGGAGCAGGGACCAGGCTTGAAGCCTTTTCCTCTACAGCTGAGAGACACAAAGGGCCCAGCAGCCCCTTCTCTCAGCTGTGCGTGGGGGCAGGGCGAGCAGGGAATCTGCCTGAGGCTTCTTGCTGCCATGTTGGGTGGCTTCATGGGCTGGATCCAACCCGCTGGCCTGTATTGCCCAGGCCTGGCTTAGAGGGAATCTGGGCTGTGGGGGAGGGGCGCTGTGGACAGGCCAGTCTCGCCTTCCTGGGCAGGGCATGACAACATGTGGCCCAGCTACACAATGTCCCAGACAGAGAATTACAGGCCACACAGGGCTCTTATCATGGCCAAAGTAGCTCAGTGGGGAGAGCATTAGACTGAAGATCTAAAGGTCCCTGGTTCAATCCCAGGCTTTGGCATGTGTTGATAGGGGCTAATAACTTCAAGTTGATGGGTTTGTTTAAAGCTGTCATCACAAGCTGACCTGTAGGAGGAAAGTTGAGTTGCAGTGTCACTTGGGGGAAATGTGGTAAGGCCACAATAAATACTCCCTGTTGCCCTGGCTGGAACATGGCACCACATGAGCATGTTGCTGGCACTAATGTGCTCCCCTGGGCCTGAGGAGTGTAAGAGATGGGGGGCCCCTCTGAGTGTGGGGCTGTCTGTTTGATGGACACACACTGGCCTGGCCCTGGCCCCTCCCTTGCTTTGTAGGACAGGACAGGGGCTTTGTAGGACAGGACAGGGCCTCCTGCTGTTCCTTGGCTACTCAGTTGTTGGGCTTATCCCAGGAGCTGTGTGTTTACCTGGGGAGCCACAATAAGATCAGAGCTCCCCCCATTTCTGCTTGGCTTTGAACTAGGAGCCTTTTGCATTGTGCATATTAAGCAAACAGCAAACACCAAACACCATAACCACCACATAACCACCACACCACAGAAACATAAACATACTTGTCAGTTCTTGTCAGTTTTTTTCTGTACATAAACTTGGACAAATATTCTGTTACTAATTCTTTGGCCAAGGCCTTGGGGGAAGTTGCAGAGCTAGTGCAGGAAACAAGACCCGCGGGCCACCCCCCTACACACACACACAATACTTCTCTAGACCTTTGCTCCCAACACAGGGCCGGGGAGGGGGGTGACCCACATCACATCCCCAACATTTCTGCCCTTAATAGATGGACCTTTGTGGGCAGCCCCAGACACTCCATCCTCTCAACAACTATCACACACTGGAGCAGGGCAGCCCCCAGGGGTAGGGCTGAGCCATGGGGTGCTGGGCAGGGGGCAGAGGCTGCAGGAGCTGAGAGTTTCCCTAGAGCTCAGGGACCCACGATGAGGCCCCATGTCCCACGTCTCTCTCAGAAGGCACAGAAAGGGATTGACTGGGGATGGGGAGAGTGGCTCAGGGGTTGTGCAGCTTGTTGCCTGGTTAGGGGTGTGGCCAAAACACAGGCCTTGCGGTGAGCAGGATTTGAACCTGCACAGGGAAACCCTATTGGATTTCTAGTCCAACACCTTAACCACTCGGCCATCACAGCTCTGAATACAGTAGTGCCCCAGGGCCAGGGAAACTGGTAAATAATCCCAGTGCCCAGGCCTGACATCACCTGCCCCACAGAATTCACAAGGCAAACCTGGCTCCCTGAGCACAGGGGAGCCTGGGGGCTCCTCGCTGGGCCGTGGGGTGAAGCATCAAACCAGCCCCCTCCTGTGGGGCTGTGAGTGTTGCTGTCCCTGCTGTACAGACAGGGCCATGGAGCCAGGGAGAGATTCACTAAATGGGCCAAGGGCACCCAGTGAGTTAGAGCCCAGCTCTGCCCCCAGCTCCCTGCCCCACCCACCGACGTGCTGACTTCCTCGCTGCCAGGGGGCTGTTTGCATTGGCCTCTTTTGCTGTCTTTTCTGCTGTGAGACATTGGGACAGTTGGCCAGGGCATCCCGCAGTTGCCATCTCCCTCTGTGCAGGTGCTGTCCAGAGCCCCGACTAACAAACGCTGACACTGCTGTTAGGTCCAGACCAGAGGGGAGTGTTTAAGGGTTATTTCGGAAGAAGGGTTTTCTCCCCAAATAACTGCATCTAAACGGTGTTTTTTATTTCAAAATAAAGTATTTTGAAACAGCGCCCGGACGCGATTATGCAAATGTAGCGCAGGATATTTAAATCTCAATTTCATTTACAATTTTGAATGTCTCCATTTGCATCCCTCTCCTGAAGGAGACTGCAAGTGTCAACATGTCCTGGGTGTTGCAACCTCCCAGCACTCACCTGATGTTCCCTCCCCGCTGCCTGAAGACGTTTGGGAGTCCTCCTGCGTCTCCTGGCGCTGCAGGTCATCAACGTTGTCATCCTGAAGCTGCAGCCGCTGCTTCCCAGGTGTCTCCATCCCAGACTCCACAACTATCCCTGGAGACAGGGGCTCCCCACACCCCGGGATTTGGTCCAGTTCCTCACAGTATGCACAGTGCTGCGGTGCTTCCCCAGAGCGGGACCTGCCCTCACGGGTCCTCACATACCCCTGCCGCAATTCGTTGACCTTGAGTCTGACTTGGTCTAGGATGCAGGAGGGGGGAGGTGGCCTCTCTCTGCAAGGCCATCAGCCATTGGGCCATATGTTAGATAATTTCATGGAGGTTAGGTCCATAAAAGGCTAGTAGCCAGGGGATAAAATGGTGTCCCTGGCCTCTGTTTGTCAGAGGCTGGAGAGGGATGGCAGGAGACAAATCGCTTGATCATTGTCTTCGGTCCACCCCCTCCGGGGCACCTGGTGCTGGCCACTGTCGGCAGACAGGACACTGGGCTAGATGGACCTTTGGTCTGACCCAGTACGGCCGTTCTGATGTTCATATGTTCACAAATGTCCACATTCCTCCCCCTGGACTGCCGGGCCTGCAGAGACTCCCCCTCGGATCACAGCTCCAAGAGGGTCTTTATCTCTGGCCCAGACACTGACAGTGCCCAGTGTTTCTGCCCCTTGCTTGGTCCTGTGACCAAGGCTGGATTAAGGCCTGGGCTAGCCGGGCAGCCGCCCTTTATAGCTGCCATCAGGCATCACGGCTCCCGGATTGCAGGCTGCAGTAGCTCCCAGCAGCCACTCTGCAGCGGCTGCCCGGGGGAAGGGGGCATGCTAACCCCCGCAGCACCGGTTAGCAGCGCCTTTCTCCCCATGGCTGCAGGGCCCTGCATGGCCAGGCTTACCCACCCCAGGCAGCCTCGGGCTGCGCACCACTGGTGGTAGCTGGGCTGGGTCAGGCACATGCATCCTGCCACTGTCAGCTCCGCGCATGCGCCCTCCCCCAACCCGGGGCACAATTGAACTGTCAACCCAGGGCACCGGAATGGCTCGGTCCGGCCCTGCCTGTGAAGTGTCCCTGGAGGAGTCTCTGGGGGCTTGTGCCTGTGACATGGCTCTCCGAAAGGCAGAAGTGCTCCATCTTAGGCGAAGGACCCAGAAACAACACTTTACGGCAAAAAACACAAGGACGGCTCTTGGTCCTCATTCCGGAGCCACACAGAGTATCCAGAAGTCACTTCCCCACCTCTCCCTTGGCTGCTCTAGAGCTTAGCCCAAAGTCTGATAAACTCTACTCTCCCACCGGACAACCTCTGGGACTCCTCTCCCGCCCAGCTCCCCAGCTCCTCACACCATGGAGAGCGCAGGGCAGCCACTCCCCCAGTATCTCCACTCCTGATCTTTGCTAATGGCCAAGAAGTTCTGCTTTACCCAAACCACACAGGCACCCTCTCGCCTCTGGCCAGCCTCATGGCAGACGTGGGTTTCCCTCACTTATTTTCGCAGGAGCTTTGCAGGCAGGCGTTGGTGGTATAGTGGTGAGCATAGCTGTCTTCCAAGTAGTTGACCTGGGTTCAATTCCCAGCCAATGTGGTTCTTCCCTCACATACCTCTGCTGTGATTCCTTGACCTTGGCTATGACTTGGTCTAGGATGTGGGGGTAGAAGGGAAGTGGCCTTTCTTTGCTAGACCATTGGCCATTCAGCCATAAATGTCCATGTTCCTCCACTTGGACTGCAGGGCCTGCAGAGACTCCTCCTTGGACCACAGCTCCAAGAGGGTCTGTATCTGTGGCCCAGACAATGACAGTGCCTGATGTTTGCTGCTCCTTGCTTGATTTGATTCCCAACCAATGCAAGGTGGGAAGGGAACAGGCGACCTCCTGGGGGAGAACTTATTTAACCCTGAACAACAGGCACAAGTGGGTCCCACAGCCAAGGGCTCCCTCTCACCGCTTTTCGTGGGGAGCAGCTTTGACACATACACGGCTTGAACCCATAATCTTGGTATTATTAATTCCAGGTACTAACCAACTGAGCTAGCCAACCAAACAGAACCTAACTCACAAATAGCCCTTTCAGAAGGCGCATCCGGCAGCTGAAGGGCTGTCTCTGCAGCTGCCAATGGCTCTTCTCTGACAGGGCCACTAGCAACTCACTGTGATGTGGGCTGGCTCATCCAGCTGTTTGAGGTTTGGTCAAGGTGGTTGGCGGCCGGCATGGTGCACTGAGACCCAGGGAAAAAAGGCAGCCAGGATCTCTTGC